>NC_069509.1:40892080-41192080 GCF_027579735.1 Bombina bombina
ATAATCACACACTTCTTACTTTATCTCACTACATTATAATCACACACTACTTTATCTCACTACATTATATACACACACTACTTTATCTCACTACATTATAATCACACACTACTTTATCTCACTACATTGTAATCACACACTACTTTTTCCCGCTATATTATAATCACACACTACTTTATCTCACTACATTATAATCACACACTACTTTATCTCACTACTTTATAATCACACACTTCTTTATCTCACTACATTATATACACACACTACTTTATCTCACTACATTATAATCACACACTACTTTATCTCACTACATTGTAATCACACACTACTTTATCTCGCTATATTATAATCACACTACTTTATCTCACTACATTATAATCACACACTACTTTATCTCACTACTTTATAATCACACACTACTTTATCTCACTACATTACATACACACACTACTTTATCTCACTACATTATAATCACACACTACTTTATCTCACTACATTATAATCATACACTACTTTATCTCACTACATTATTCTCACACACTACTTTATCTCACTACATTATAATCACACACTACTTTATCTCACTACATTATAATCACACACTACTTTATCTCACTACATTATAATCACACACTACTTTATCTCACGACATTATAATCACACACTACTTTATCTCACTACATTGTAATCACACACTACTTTTTCTCGCTATATTATAATCACACACTACTTTATCTCACTACATTATAATCACACACTACTTTATCTCACTACTTTATAATCACACACTACTTTATCTCACTACATTATATACACACACTACTTTATCTCACTACATTATAATCACACACTACTTTATCTCACTACATTGTAATCACACACTACTTTATCTCGCTATATTATAATCACACACTACTTTATCTCACTACATTATAATTACACACTACTTTATCTCACTACTTTATAATCACACACTACTTTATCTCACTACATTATATACACACACTACTTTATCTCACTACATTACATACACACACTACTTTATCTCACTACATTATAATCACACACTACTTTATCTCACTACATTATAATCACACACTACTTTATCTCACTGCATTATAATCACACACTACTTTATCTCGCTATATTATATACACACACTACTCTAGCTTACTACATTACATAAACACACTACTTTATCTCACTATACTATAATCACACACTACTTTATCTCACTACATTATATACACACACACTACTTTATCTCACTACATTATAATCACACACTACTTTATCTCACAACATTATATACACACACTACTTTATCTCACTACATTATAATCACACACTACTTTATCTCACTACATTATATATACACACTACTCTATCTCACTACATTATAATCACACACTACTTTATCTCACTACATTATAATCACACACTACTTTATCTCACTACATTATAATCACACACTACGTTATCTCACTACATTATAATCACACACTACGTTATCTCACTACATTGTAATCACTCACTACTTTATCTCACTACATTGTAAACACACACTACTTTATCTCACTACATTATAATCACACACTACGTTACCTCACTGCATTGTAATCACACACTAGTTTATCTCGCTGCATTGTAATCACACACTACTTTATCTCACTACATTATATACACACACTACTCTAGCTTACTACATTACATAAACACACTACTTTATCTCACTATACTATAATCACACACTACTTTATCTCACTACATTATATACACACACACTACTTTAGCTCACTACATTATAATCACACACTACTTTATCTCACTACATTATATACACACACACTACTTTATCTCACTACATTACATACACACACTACTTTATTTTACTACATTATATACACACACTACTTTATCTCACTTCATTATAATTATACACTACTTTATCTTACTTCATTATAATCACACACTACTTTATCACACTACATTATAATCACACACTACTTTATCTCACTGCATTGTAATCACACACTACTTTATATCACTGCATTGTAATCACTCACTACTTTATCTCACTGCATTGTAATCACTCACTACTTTATCTCACTGCATTGTAATCACTGGAAAAATGGCAAATAGATGGCGCTGGTCTGTACAGTGATGTTTCTCTATATGGTGAAGAGAAAAAGGGCTTGAGGTGTGTGTAGGATCCAATTAATATAAGTGCAGTATACTCACTCACTCCATGTGGGAGTTCAGCTGCGATGTAATGTGTCTTCAGAGTGAATCAGCCAATCAGATTGAAGTTCAATCCGATTGGCTGATCGGAACAGCCAATAGAATGCAAGCTCAATCTGATTGGCTGATTGGATCAGCCAATTGGATTGAACTTTAATCTGATTGGCTGATTCAATCAGCCAATCAGATTTTTCCTACCTTAATTCCGATTGGCTGATAGAATCCTATCAGCCAATCAGAATTGAAGGGACGCAATCTTGGATGACGTCCCTTAAAGGAACTTTCATTCGTCGTTAGTCATCGGGAAGAAGAGGATGGCTCCGCGTCGGCTCGTCTGAAGATGGCTCCGATCCGGATGGATGAAGATTGAAGACGCCGCATGGATGATCACACACTACTTTATCTCACTACATTATAATCACACACTACTTTATCTCACTACATTATAATCACACACTACTTTATCTCACTACATTATACACACACTACTTTATCTCACTACATTATAATCACACACTACTTTATCTCACTACATTGTAATCACACACTACTTTTTCTCGCTATATTATAATCACACACTACTTTATCTCACTACATTATAATCACACACTACTTTATCTCACTACTTTATAATCACACACTACTTTATCTCACTACATTATATACACACACTACTTTATCTCACTACATTATAATCACACACTACTTTATCTCACTACATTATAATCACACACTATTTTATCTCACTACCTTATAATCACACACTACTTTATCTCACGACATTATAATCACACATTACTTTATCTCACTACATTATAATCACACACTACTTTATCTCACTACATTATAATCACACACTACTTTATCTCACTACATTATAATCACACACTACTTTATCTCACTACATTATATACACACACTGCTTTATCTTACTACATTATAATCACACACTACTTTATCTCACTACATTATAATCACACATTACTTTATCTCACTAAATTATAATCACACACTACTTTATTTCACTGCATTATAATAACACACTACTTTATCTCGCTATATTAAATACACTCACTACTTTATCTCACTACATTATAATCACACACTACTTTATCTCACTACATTATATACACACACTACTTTATCTCACTACATTATAATCACACACTACTTTATCTCACTACATTATAATCACACACTACTTTATCTCACTACATTATAATCACACACTATTTTATCTCACTACATTATAATCACACACTGCTTTATCTCACTACATTATAATCACAAACTATTTTATCTCACTACATTATAATCACACACTACTTTATCTCACTACATTATAATCACACACTACTTTATCTCAATACATTATAATCACACACTACTTTATCTCACAACATTATAATCACACACTACTTTATCTCACTACATTATAATCACAAACTACTTTATCTCACTACATTATAATCACACACTACTTTATCTCTCTACATTATAATCACACACTATTTTATCTCACTACATTATAATCACACACTACTTTATCTCACTACATTATATACACACACTACTTTATCTCACTACATTATAATCACACACTACTTTATCTCACTACATTACATACACACACTACTTTATCTCACTACATTATAATTACACACTACTTTATCTCACTACATTATAATCACACACTACTTTATCTCACTACATTATTCTCACACACTACTTTATCTCACTACATTATAATCGCACACTACTTTATCTCACTACATTATATACACACATTACTTTATCTCACTACATTTTAATCACACACTACTTTATCTCACTACATTACATACACACACTACGTTATCAAACAACCTTATAATCACACACTACTTTATCTCACTGCATTATAATCACACACTACTTTATCTCACTACATTATAATCACACACTTCTTACTTTATCTCACTACATTATAATCACACACTACTTTATCTCACTACATTATATACACACACTACTTTATCTCACTACATTATAATCACACACTACTTTATCTCACTACATTGTAATCACACACTACTTTTTCCCGCTATATTATAATCACACACTACTTTATCTCACTACATTATAATCACACACTACTTTATCTCACTACTTTATAATCACACACTACTTTATCTCACTACATTATATACACACACTACTTTATCTCACTACATTATAATCACACACTACTTTATCTTACTACATTGTAATCACACACTACTTTATCTCACTATATTATAATCACACACTACTTTATCTCACTACATTATAATCACACACTACTTTATCTCACTACTTTATAATCACACACTACTTTATCTCACTACATTACATACACACACTACTTTATCTCACTACATTATAATCACACACTACTTTATCTCACTACATTATAATCATACACTACTTTATCTCACTACATTATTCTCACACACTACTTTATCTCACTACATTATAATCACACACTACTTTATCTCACTACATTATAATCACACACTACTTTATCTCACGACATTATAATCACACACTACTTTATCTCACTACATTGTAATCGCACACTACTTTTTCTCGCTATATTATAATCACACACTACTTTATCTCACTACATTATAATCACACACTACTTTATCTCACTACTTTATAATCACACACTACTTTATCTCACTACATTATATACACACACTACTTTATCTCACTACATTATAATCACACACTACTTTATCTCACTACATTGTAATCACACACTACTTTATCTCGCTATATTATAATCACACACTACTTTATCTCACTACATTATAATTACACACTACTTTATCTCACTACTTTATAATCACACACTACTTTATCTCACTACATTATATACACACACTACTTTATCTCACTACATTACATACACACACTACTTTATCTCACTTCATTATAATCACACACTACTTTATCTCACTACATTATAATCACACACTACTTTATCTCACTGCATTATAATCACACACTACTTTATCTCGCTATATTATATACACACACTACTCTAGCTTACTACATTACATAAACACACTACTTTATCTCACTATACTATAATCACACACTACTTTATCTCACTACATTATATACACACACACTACTTTATCTCACTACATTATAATCACACACTACTTTATCTCACAACATTATATACACACACTACTTTATCTCACTACATTATAATCACACACTACTTTATCTCACTACATTATATACACACACTACTCTATCTCACTACATTATAATCACACACTACTTTATCTCACTACATTATAATCACACACTACTTTATCTCACTACATTATAATCACACACTACGTTATCTCACTACATTATAATCACACACTACGTTATCTCACTACATTGTAATCACTCACTACTTTATCTCACTACATTGTAAACACACACTACTTTATCTCACTACATTGTAATCACACACTACGTTACCTCACTGCATTGTAATCACACACTACTTTATCTTGCTGCATTGTAATCACACACTACTTTATCTCACTACATTATATACACACACTACTCTAGCTTACTACATTACATAAACACACTACTTTATCTCACTATACTATAATCACACACTACTTTATCTCACTACATTATATACACACACACTACTTTAGCTCACTACATTATAATCACACACTACTTTATCTCACTACATTATATACACACACACTACTTTATCTCACTACATTACATACACACACTACTTTATTTTACTACATTATATACACACACTACTTTATCTCACTTCATTATAATTATACACTACTTTATCTTACTTCATTATAATCACACACTACTTTATCACACTACATTATAATCACACACTACTTTATCTCACTGCATTGTAATCACACACTACTTTATATCACTGCATTGTAATCACTCACTACTTTATCTCACTGCATTGTAATCACTCACTACTTTATCTCACTGCATTGTAATCACTGGAAAAATGGCAAATAGATGGCGCTGGTCTGTACAGTGATGTTTCTCTATATGGTGAAGAGAAAAAGGGCTTGAGGTGTGTGTAGGATCCAATTAATATAAGTGCAGTATACTCACTCACTCCATGTGGGAGTTCAGCTGCGATGTAATGTGTCTTCAGAGTGAATCAGCCAATCAGATTGAAGTTCAATCCGATTGGCTGATCGGAACAGCCAATAGAATGCGAGCTCAATCTGATTGGCTGATTGGATCAGCCAATTGGATTGAACTTTAATCTGATTGGCTGATTCAATCAGCCAATCAGATTTTTCCTACCTTAATTCCGATTGGCTGATAGAATCCTATCAGCCAATCGGAATTGAAGGGACGCCATCTTGGATGACGTCCCTTAAAGGAACTTTCATTCGTCGTTAGTCATCGGGAAGAAGAGGATGGCTCCGCGTCGGCTCGTCTGAAGATGGCTCCGATCCGGATGGATGAAAATTGAAGACGCCGCATGGATGAAGACTTCAATCGGATGGAAGACTTCTTCAGCGCCCCTTGGATGATGACTTCTGCCGCTCCGGATCTCCTCTTCGGTTCCATCGGTGGTCGGCTGGCTGAAGACGGCTCAAGGTAGGATGATCTTCAGGGGGTTAGTGTCAGGTTTATTTAAGGGGGGGTTGGGTTAGATTAGGGGTATGTGGGTGGTGGGTTTTAATGTTGGGGGGGTTGTATTTTTATTTTACAGGCAAAAGAGCTGTTTTCTTTGGGGCATGCCCCGCAAAAGGCCCTTTTAAGGGCTGGTAAGGTAATAGAGCTGGTAACTTTTTAATGTAGAATAGTGTAGGGAATTTTTTTATTTTGGGGGGCTTTGTTATTTTATTAGGGGGCTTAGATTAGGTGTAAGTAGCTTAAAATTGTTGTAATATTTTTTAAATGTTTGTAACTTATTTTTTTTATTTTTTGTAACTTAGCTTTTTTTATTTTTTGTACTTTAGTTAGTTTATTTAATTTAATTTAATTGTAGTTATTTGTAGGTAATTTATTTAATTAATTTAATGATAGTGTAGTGTTAGGTTTAATTGTAACTTAGGTTAGGATTTATTTTACAGGTAATTTTGTATTTCTTTTAGCTAGGTAGTTATTAAATAGTTTATAACTATTCTAACTAGCTAAAATAAATACAAAGTTACCTGTAAAATAAATATAAATCCTAAAATAGCTACAATGTAATTATTAATTACATTGTAGCTATCTTAGGGTTTATTTTACAGGTAAGTATTTAGTTTTAAATAGGAATAATTTATTAAAGTATAGTGTAGTGTTAGGTGTAATTGTAACTTAGGTTAGTTTTTATTTTACAGGTACATTTCTCTTTATTTTAACTAGGTAGCTAATAAATAGTTAATAACTATTTAATAGCTATTGTACCTAGTTAAATTAATTATAAGTTGCCTGTAAAATAAAAATAAATTCTAAGATAGCTACAATATAATTATTATTTATATTGTAGCTATATTAGGGTTTATTTTAAAGGTAAGTATTTTGTTTTAAATAGGATTAATTTAGTTAATAAGAGAAATATTATTTAGATTTATTTAATTAATATTTAAGTTAGGGGGGTGTTAGGGTTAGTGTTAGACTTAGGTTTAGGGGTTAATAATTTTATTACAGTGGCGGTGGTGTAGGGGGGGCAGGATAGGGGTTAATAAATTTATTATAGGTGGCGACGGTGTAGGGGGGCAGATTAGGGGTTAATAAGTTTAATATAAGTTGCGGCGGGGTCCGGGAGCGGCGGTTTAGGGGTTAAACAATTTATTTAGTTGTGGCGAGGTCCGGGGTCCGCAGGATAGGGGTTAATAACTTTATTATAGGTGGCGGCGGTATAGGGGGGGCAGGATAGGGGTTACTAGGTATAATGTAGGTGGCGGCAGGGTCCGGGAGCGGCGGTTGCGGGGTTAATAACTTTATTTAGTTGCAGTGGGCTCCGGGGGCACCGGTATATGGGGTAGAACAGTGTAGTTAGTGTGGGTGCTTAGTGACAGCTTGTCAATAAAGCTGTCAAAAAGCCGAAGAGCAGCGAGATCGGATGAGTGATAACTATCACAGTCCGCTGGTCATCGCCCCGTACTTGGTGCGCGGCTTTTTGACAGATTTATTGATAACTTTGGCGAAATTTGTCAGGTCCGCGGCGGCGATGGTAGGCGAGCTTAGGCGGGCGTATTGGGGCGGCAAGGGCAGGTAAAGTAGACACGTTGATAACTACAGACCTTTGTCTCACTACATTACATACACACACTACTCTATCTCACTACATTATAATCACACACTACTTTATCTCACTACTTTATAATCACACACTACTTTATCTCACTACATTATAATCACACACCACTTTATCACACTACATTATAATCACACACTAATTTATCTCACTACATTATAATTACACACTACTTTATCTCACTACATTACATACACACACTACTCTATCTCACTACATTACATACACACACTACTTTATCTCACTGCATTATAATCACACACTACTTTATCTCACTACATTATAATCACACACTACTTTATCTCATTACATTATAATCACACACTACTTTATCTCACTACATTATAATCACACACTACTTTATCTCACTGCATTGCATACACACACTACTTTATCTCACTACATTATAATCACACACTACTTTATCTCACTACATTATAATCACACACTACTTTATCTCACTACATTATATACACACACTACTTTATCTCACTACATTACATACACACAGTACTTCATCTCACTACATTATAATCACACACTACTTTATCTCACTACATTATAATCACACACTACTTTATCTCACTATATTATAATCACACACCACTTTATCATACTACATTATAATCACACATTACTTTATCTCACTACATTATAATCACACACTACTTTATCTCACTACCTTATAATCACACACTACTTTATCTCACTACATTACATACACACACTACTTTATCTCACTACATTATAATCACACACTACTTTATCTCACTACAATATATACACACACTACTTTATCACACTATATTATAATCACACACTACTTTATCTCACTGCATTACATACACTACTTTATCTCACTACATTATATACACACACTACTTTATCTAACTACGTTATAATCACACACTACTTCATCTCACTACATTATAATCACACACTACTTTATCTCACTACATTACATACACACAGTACTTTATCTCACTACATTATAATCACACACTACTTTATCTCACTCCATTACATACACACACTACTTTATCTCACTACATTATAATCACACACTACTTTATCTCACTATATTATAATTACACACCACTTTATCTCACTACATTATAATCACACACTACTTTATCTCACTACAATATATACACACACTACTTTATCTCACTACATTATAATCACACACTACTTTATCTCACTACATTATAATCACACACTACTTTATCTCACTATATTATAATCACACACCACTTTATCTCACTACATTATAATCACACACTACTTTATCTTACTACAATATATACACACACTACTTTATCTCACTACATTATAATCACACACTACTTTATCTCACTACATTACATACACACAGTACTTTATCTCACTACATTATAATCACACACTACTTTATCTCACTATATTATAATCACACACTACTTTATCTCACTACATTATAATCACACACTACTTTATCTCACTATATTATAATCACACACCACTTTATCTCACTACATTATAATCACACACTACTTTATCTCACTACATTACATACACACACTACTTTATCTCACTACAATTTAATCACACACTACTTTATCTCACTACATTGTAATCACACACTACTTTATCTCACTACATTATATACACACACTACTTTATCTCACTACATTATAATCACACACTACTTTATCTCACTACATTATAATCACACACTACTTTATCTCACTGCATTGTAATCACACACTACTTTATCTCACTACATTATAATCACACACTACTTTATCTCACTACATTATAATCACACACTACTTTATCTCACTGCATTGTAATCACACACTACTTTATCTCACTACATTATAATCACACACTATTTTATCTCACTACATTATAATCACACACTACTTTATCTCACTACATTATAATCACACACTACTTTATCTCACTACATTATAATCACACACTACTTTATCTCACTACATTATAATCACACACTACTTTATCTCACTACATTATATACACACACTACTTTATCTCACTACATTATAATCACACACTACTTTATCTCACTACATTGTAATCACACACTACTTTTTCCCACTATATTATAATCACACACTACTTTATCTCACTACATTATAATCACACACTACTTTATCTCACTACTTTATAATCACACACTACTTTATCTCACTACATTATATACACACACTACTTTATCTCACTACATTATAATCACACACTACTTTATCTCACTACATTGTAATCACACACTACTTTATCTCGCTATATTATAATCACACACTACTTTATCTCACTACATTATAATCACACACTACTTTATCTCACTACTTTATAATCACACACTACTTTATCTCACTACATTACATACACACACTTCTTTATCTCACTACATTATAATCACACACTACTTTATCTCACTACATTATAATCATACACTACTTTATCTCACTACATTGTTCTCACACACTACTTTATCTCACTACATTATAATCACACACTACTTTATCTCACTACATTATAATCACACACTACTTTATCTCACTAAATTATAATCACACACTACTTTATCTCACTACATTATATACACACACTACTTTATCTCACTACATTATAATCACACACTACTTTATCTCACTACATTATAATCACACACTACTTTATCTCACTACATTATAATCACACACTACTTTATCTCACTACATTATAATCACACACTACTTTATCTCACTACATTATAATCACACACTACTTTATCTCACTACTTTATAATCACACACTACTTTATCTCACTACTTTATAATCACACACTACTTTATCTCACTACATTATATACACACACTACTTAATCTCACTACATTATAATCACACACTACTTTATCTCACTACATTGTAATCACACACTACTTTATCTCGCTATATTATAATCACACACTACTTTATCTCACTACATTATAATTACACACTACTTTATCTCACTACTTTATAATCATACACTACTTTATCTCACTACATTATATACACACACTACTTTATCTCACTACATTACATACACACACTACTTTATCTCACTACATTATAATCACACACTACTTTATCTCACTACATTATAATCACACACTACTTTATCTCACTGCATTATAATCACACACTACTTTATCTCGCTATATTATATACACACACTACTCTAGCTTACTACATTACATAAACACACTACTTTATCTCACTATACTATAATCACACACTACTTTATCTCACTACATTATATACACACACACTACTTTATCTCACTACATTATAATCACACACTACTTTATCTCACAACATTATATACACACACTACTTTATCTCACTACATTATAATCACACACTACTTTATCTCACTACATTATATACACACACTACTCTATCTCACTACATTATAATCACACACTACTTTATCTCATTACATTATAATCACACACTACTTTATCTCACTACATTATAATCACACACTACGTTATCTCACTACATTATAATCACACACTACGTTATCTCACTACATTGTAATCACTCACTACTTTATCTCACTACATTGTAAACACACACTACTTTATCTCACTACATTATAATCACACACTACGTTACCTCACTGCATTGTAATCACACACTACTTTATCTCGCTGCATTGTAATCACACACTACTTTATCTCACTACATTATATACACACACTACTCTAGCTTACTACATTACATAAACACACTACTTTATCTCACTATACTATAATCACACACTACTTTATCTCACTACATTATATACACACACACTACTTTAGCTCACTACATTATAATCACACACTACTTTATCTCACTACATTATATACACACACACTACTTTATCTCACTACATTACATACACACACTACTTTATTTTACTACATTATATACACACACTACTTTATCTCACTTCATTATAATTATACACTACTTTATCTTACTTCATTATAATCACACACTACTTTATCACACTACATTATAATCAACCACTACTTTATCTCACTGCATTGTAATCACACACTACTTTATATCACTGCATTGTAATCACTCACTACTTTATCTCACTGCATTGTAATCACTCACTACTTTATCTCACTGCATTGTAATCACTGGAAAAATGGCAAATAGATGGCGCTGGTCTGTACAGTGATGTTTCTCTATATGGTGAAGAGAAAAAGGGCTTGAGGTGTGTGTAGGATCCAATTAATATAAGTGCAGTATTCTCACTCACTCCATGTGGGAGTTCAGCTGCGATGTAATGTGTCTTCAGAGTGAATCAGCCAATCAGATTGAAGTTCAATCCGATTGGCTGATCGGAACAGCCAATAGAATGCGAGCTCAATCTGATTGGCTGATTGGATCAGCCAATTGGATTGAACTTTAATCTGATTGGCTGATTCAATCAGCCAATCAGATTTTTCCTACCTTAATTCCGATTGGCTGATAGAATCCTATCAGCCAATCAGAATTGAAGGGACGCCATCTTGGATGACGTCCCTTAAAGGAACTTTCATTCGTCGTTAGTCATCGGGAAGAAGAGGATGGCTCCGCGTCAGCTCGTCTGAAGATGGCTCCGATCCGGATGGATGAAGATTGAAGACGCCGCATGGATGAAGACTTCAATCGGATGGAAGACTTCTTCAGCGCCCCTTGGATGATGACTTCTGCCGCTCCGGATCTCCTCTTCGGTTCCATCGGTGGTCGGCTGGCTGAAGACGGCTCAAGGTAGGATGATCTTCAGGGGGTTAGTGTCAGGTTTATTTAAGGGGGGGTTGGGTTAGATTAGGGGTATGTGGGTGGTGGGTTTTAATGTTGGGGGGGTTGTATTTTTATTTTACAGGCAAAAGAGCTGTTTTCTTTGGGGCATGCCCCGCAAAAGGCCCTTTTAAGGGCTGGTAAGGTAATAGAGCTGGTAACTTTTTAATGTAGAATAGTGTAGGGAATTTTTTTATTTTGGGGGGCTTTGTTATTTTATTAGGGGGCTTAGATTAGGTGTAAGTAGCTTAAAATTGTTGTAATATTTTTTAAATGTTTGTAACTTATTTTTTTTATTTTTTGTAACTTAGCTTTTTTTATTTTTTGTACTTTAGTTAGTTTATTTAATTTAATTTAATTGTAGTTATTTGTAGGTAATTTATTTAATTAATTTAATGATAGTGTAGTGTTAGGTTTAATTGTAACTTAGGTTAGGATTTATTTTACAGGTAATTTTGTATTTCTTTTAGCTAGGTAGTTATTAAATAGTTTATAACTATTCTAACTAGCTAAAATAAATACAAAGTTACCTGTAAAATAAATATAAATCCTAAAATAGCTACAATGTAATTATTAATTACATTGTAGCTATCTTAGGGTTTATTTTACAGGTAAGTATTTAGTTTTAAATAGGAATAATTTATTAAAGTATAGTGTAGTGTTAGGTGTAATTGTAACTTAGGTTAGTTTTTATTTTACAGGTACATTTCTCTTTATTTTAACTAGGTAGCTAATAAATAGTTAATAACTATTTAATAGCTATTGTACCTAGTTAAATTAATTGAAAGTTGCCTGTAAAATAAAAATAAATTCTAAGATAGCTACAATATAATTATTATTTATATTGTAGCTATATTAGGGTTTATTTTAAAGGTAAGTATTTAGTTTTAAATAGGATTAATTTAGTTAATAAGAGAAATATTATTTAGATTTATTTAATTAATATTTAAGTTAGGGGGGTGTTAGGGTTAGTGTTAGACTTAGGTTTAGGGGTTAATAATTTTATTACAGTGGCGGTGGTGTAGGGGGGGCAGGATAGGGGTTAATAAATTTATTATAGGTGGCGACGGTGTAGCGGGGCAGATTAGGGGTTAATAAGTTTAATATAGGTTGCGGCAGGGTCCGGGAGCGGCGGTTTAGGGGTTAAACAATTTATTTAGTTGTGGCGAGGTCCGGGGTCCGCAGGATAGGGGTTAATAACTTTATTATAGGTGGCGGCGGTATAGGGGGGGCAGGATAGGGGTTACTAGGTATAATGTAGGTGGCGGCAGGGTCCGGGAGCGGCGGTTGCGGGGTTAATAACTTTATTTAGTTGCGGGGGGCTCTGGGGCCCCGGTATATGGGGTAGAACAGTGTAGTTAGTGTGGGTGCTTAGTGACAGCTTGTCAATAAAGCTGTCAAAAAGCCGAAGAGCAGCGAGATCGGATGAGTGATAACTATCACAGTCCGCTGGTCATCGCCCCGTACTTGGTGCGCGGCTTTTTGACAGATTTATTGATAACTTTGGCGAAATTTGTCAGGTCCGCGGCGGCGATGGTAGGCGAGCTTAGGCGGGCGTATTGGGGCGGCAAGGGCAGGTAAAGTAGACACGTTGATAACTAGAGACCTTTGTCTCACTACATTACATACACACACTACTCTATCTCACTACATTATAATCACACACTACTTTATCTCACTACTTTATAATCACACACCACTTTATCACACTACATTATAATCACACACTAATTTATCTCACTACATTATAATTACACACTACTTTATCCACTACATTACATACACACACTACTCTATCTCACTACATTACATACACACACTACTTTATCTCACTGCATTATAATCACACACTACTTTATCTCACTACATTATAATCACACACTACTTTATCTCATTACATTATAATCACACACTACTTTATCTCACTACATTATAATCACACACTACTTTATTTCATTGCATTACATACACACACTACTTTATCTCACTACATTATAATCACACACTACTTTATCTCACTACATTATAATCACACACTACTTTATCTCACTACATTATATACACACACTACTTAATCTCACTACATTACATACACACAGTACTTTATCTCACTACATTATAATCACACACTACTTTATCTCACTACATTATAATCACACACTACTTTATCTCACTATATTATAATCACACACCACTTTATCATACTACATTATAATCACACATTACTTTATCTCACTACATTATAATCACACACTACTTTATCTCACTACCTTATAATCACACACTACTTTATCTCACTACATTACATACACACACTACTTTATCTCACTACATTATAATCACACACTACTTTATCTCACTACAATATATACACACACTACTTTATCTCACTATATTATAATCACACACTACTTTATCTCACTGCATTACATACACTACTTTATCTCACTACATTATATACACACACTACTTTATCTAACTACGTTATAATCACACACTACTTCATCTCACTACATTATAATCACACACTACTTTATCTCACTACATTACATACACACAGTACTTTATCTTACTACATTATAATCACACACTACTTTATCTCACTCCATTACATACACACACTACTTTATCTCACTCCATTACATACACACACTACTTTATCTCACTACATTATAATCACACACTACTTTATCTCACTATATTATAATTACACACCACTTTATCTCACTACATTATAATCACACACTACTTTATCTCAGTACAATATATACACACACTACTTTATCTCACTACATTATAATCACACACTACTTTATCTCACTACATTATAATCACACACTACTTTATCTCACTATATTATAATCACACACCACTTTATCTCACTACATTATAATCACACACTACTTTATCTCACTACAATATATACACACACTACTTTATCTCACTACATTATAATCACACACTACTTTATCTCACTACATTACATACACACAGTACTTTATCTCACTACATTATAATCACACACTACTTTATCTCACTATATTATAATCACACACTACTTTATCTCACTACATTATAATCACACACTACTTTATCTCACTATATTATAATCACACACCACTTTATCTTACTACATTATAATCACACACTACTTTATCTCACTACATTACATACACACACTACTTTATCTCACTACAATTTAATCACACACTACTTTATCTCACTACATTGTAATCACACACTACTTTATCTCACTACATTATATACACACACTACTTTATCTCACTACATTATAATCACACACTACTTTATCTCACTGCATTATAATCACACACTACTTTATCTCACTACATTATAATCACACACTACTTTATCTCACTGCATTGTAATCACACACTACTTTATCTCACTACATTATAATCACACACTCCTTTATCTCACTACATTATAATCACACACTACTTTATCTCACTGCATTGTAATCACACACTACTTTATCTCACTACATTATAATCACACACTACTTTATCTCACTACATTATAATCACACACTACTTTATCTCACTACATTATAATCACACACTACTTTATCTCACTACATTATAATCACACACTACTTTATCTCACTACATTACATACACACACTACTTTATCTCACTACATTATAATCACACACTACTTTATCTCAATAAAATATATACACACACTACTTTATCCCACTATATTATAATCACACACTACTTTATCTCACTGCATTACATACACTACTTTATCTCACTCCATTATATACACACACTACTTTATCTAACTACGTTAAAATCACACACTACTTCATCTCACTACATTATAATCACACACTACTTTATCTCACTACATTACATACACACAGTACTTTATCTCACTACATTATAATCACACACTACTTTATCTCACTACATTACATACACACACTACTTTATCTCACTACATTATAATCACACACAACTTTATCTCACTATATTATAATCACACACCACTTTATCTCACTACATTATAATCACACACTACTTTATCTCACTACAATATATACACACACTACTTTATCTCACTACATTATAATCACACACTACTTTATCTCACTACATTACATACACACAGTACTTTATCTCACTACATTATAATCACACACTACTTTATCTCACTACATTATAATCACACACTACTTTATCTCACTACATTATAATCCCACACTACTTTATCTCACTATATTATAATCACACACTATTTTATCTCACTACATTATATACACACACTACTTTATCTCACTACAATATATACACACACTACTTTATCTCACTACATTATAATCACACACTACTTTATCTCACTACATCACATACACACAGTACTTTATCTCACTACATTTTAATCACACACTACTTTATCTCACTACATTATAATCACACACTACTTTATCTCACTATGTTATAATCACACACTACTTTATCTCACTACATTACATACACACAGTACTTTATCTCACTACATTATAATCACACACTACTTTATCTCACTACATTATAATCACACACCACTTTATCTCACTACATTATAATCACACACTACTTTATCTCACTACATTATAAACACACACTACTTTATCTCACTATGTTATAATCACACGCTACTTTATCTCACTACATTACATACACACAGTACTTTATCTCACTACATTATAATCACACACTACTTTATCTTACTACATTATAATCACACACTAGTTTATCTCACTACATTATAATCACACACTATTTTATCTCACTACATTATAATCACACACTACTTTATCTCACTACATTATAATCACACACTATTTTATCTCACTACATTATATACACACACTACTTTATCTCACTACAATATATACACACACTACTTTATCTCACTACATTATAATCACACACTACTTTATCTCACTACATTATATACACACACTACTTTATCTCACTACAATGGGGGGTAGTTATCAAGCCGTCAACCTCAAATACACTGGAATTCCGCAGCGTATTTGTGGCGAGGCTGATTTGCCTTAGTTATCAAAGGCTACAGACCGGCAAAAGTAGAATTTTGTGACGTAAACTTCGATCCGCCGGACTCAGTCCAACACAGATCGATTCTTACGTCACTCCAGATGTTCCGCACACAAGTGCGGCACAATCTGACTACTTTTGCTAGTTATCAAAAAACTAGCAGGTACGCTCGGCACTTTTACGGCACAGCATACCTGGTTTTCAAACCGCCACCCTGGAGGCGGTGAATCCCATAGGAATCAATGGGAGTCTGACCATAGCGAAAGTACAAGTTCGCTGCTGCCAGACATCCCATTGATTTCTATGGGAGCTGTCTACACCTAACACCCTAACATGTACCCCGAGTCTAAACACCTCTAATCTGTCCCCCCCTACACCGCCGCAACTAAATAAGATGATTAACCCCTAAACCGCCGCTCACGGAGCCCACCGCAAGCTACTCTATACATATTAACCCCTAAACCGCCTCTCCCGGAGCCCACCGCCACCTACATGATACCTAGTAACCCCTTATCCTGCCCCCCCCTATAATAAAGTTATTAACCCCTATCCTGCTGATCCCGCACCTCGCCGCAAATAAATAAATAGTTTAACCCCTAAACCGCCGCTCCCTGACCCTGCCGCAACCAATATTAAATTTATTAACCCCTAATCTGCCCCCCCTACACCGTCGCCACCTATAATACATTTATTAACCCCTATCCTGCCCCCCACTACACCGCCGCCACTGTAATACATTTATTAACCCCTAAACCTAAGTCTAACACTAACCCTAACAGCCCCCTAACTTAAATATTAATTAAATAAATCTAAATAATTTTTCTATTATTAACTAAGTTAATCCTATTTAAAACTAAATACTTACCTATAAAATAAACCCTAATATAGCTACAATATAAATAATAATTATATTGTAGCTATCTTAGGATTTATTTTTATTTTACAGGTACCTTTCAATTTATTTTAACTAGGTACAATAGCTATTAAATAGTTATTAACTATTTAATAGCTTACCTAGCTAAAATAAAGAGAAATGTACCTGTAAACTAAAAACTAACCTAAGTTACAATTACACCTAACACTACACTATACTTTAATAAATTATTCCTATTTAAAACTAAATACTTACCTGTAAAATAAACCCTAAGATAGCTACAATATAATTAATAATTACATTGTAGCTATCTTAGGATTTATATTTATTTTACAGGTAACTTGGTATTTAGTTAGAATAGTTATTAAATAGTTATTAACTATTTAATAACTACCTAGCTAAAAGAAAATTACCTGTAAAATAAATCCTAACATAAGTTACAATTAAACCTAACACTACACTATCATTAAATAAATTAAATAGATTAACTACAAATAACTACAATTAAATACAATTACATAAACTAACTAAAGTACAAAAAATAAAAAAAGCTAAGTTACAAAAAATAAAAAAAATAAGTTACAAACATTTAAAAAAATATTACAACAATTTTAAGCTACTTACACCTAGTGTTAGGTTTAATTGTAACTTAGGTTAGGATTTATTTTACAGGTAATTTTGTATTTCTTTTAGCTAGGTAGTTATTAAATAGTTAATAACTATTTAACAACTATTCTAACTAGCTAAAATAAATACCAAGTTACCTGTAAAATAAATATAAATCCTAAGATAGCTACAATGTAATTATTAATTATATTGTAGCTATCTTAGGCCTAGATTTGGAGTTCGGCGGTAGATGGGTTGTTAACGCCACGCGTGTTTATGTCTAACGCACGTCATTGTTTGACTCCGGTATTTAGAGTTAATATAAGACCATCTAACGATGCTCCTAACGCGTGTATGTCACACGCGTAATACTGCCCGCGTTAGACAGTCTCCCATAGAGATCAATGGGAAAGGCAAAAAATTGCTTTTTTCACCTAACACTCGATCTCACGAGAATACGTACAGCTCGGTCATATGACGCATACCACATCATGCACAACAATAACACGCCGCAAATGTCACAACAACAATCAATCAACAAAGCACACAAGCATTACACATTCACAAGCGGGGGATGTTTTAATACAATTTTATACGGGGAATACACATATACTTTAAGATGCGGAAAATCGCAAAATAACAACAAGGATTAAAAAATATATACATACACTCGAAACAAAATCGCATTCAATATCACTATATATTATGACAAACATACATATACAACACTTCACGAAGAACACACCATCGCAAATTCACTTTTAAAAAGAATACTTTTGGACAATGAAAGCTAAAACGAATACTATGACATCATCGCATTCTACACATTCCACAAATACCAACTCTAAATGAGCATGCGCAAATTCACACACTTAATACACATTGCAATAATATTAATTGCTAATAAAGCACACCTGAACACTATTTACAACGTAAATTGGGACATCATTAAACATTTACACAGGGTATATAAGCACCACACAAGCAGGGCTTCTTTGACTGTGTTGCTGGTGGGTCTTTGGAGATTGGAGGTTTAAGAATAGAGAGTTTGAGAATTTTTGAGAGTGAGTTAGTGTTAGCGTGAGAGAGTGAGTGAGTTAGTGGTAGTTAGTGGGAGTGGGAGAGAGTCTGTTAGTGGGAGCGTGAGTGAGTTAGTGGGAGTTATTAGTGAGAGTTGTTAGTGGGAGCGTCAGTTAGTGGTAGTTAGTGAGCGTTAGTGGGAGTGTTTGTTAGTGAGAATTAGAAGTAGTGTGAGTTAGCGAGCGAGTGATTTTTCTGTACACTTAACACATTTACACGCAAACACATTCAATACATACATACACTTATCAATAACACTACATACACTCCATACCCCCTACCCCCTCATACTACACTCCATACCCCATTCCTTGTAGTCCCATTCCCTTTCATCCCATTTACTCTTATCCCATACCCCATACCCATCCCATACCCATCCCCTAGTTACATTTAGTTTACATATCCTCCTTTTAGTCTTATTCTTTTCGTTTATTTAAATACTCCTTACCCTCTTTGTTTTTTACATCCCTCTCACACTTTAAGCACCTTTTTTGTCTTTTTATTTCTTTATTTTGACCCCCTTTAATTTCATCACACTCACTTTTTGTTTGATTATTTGGGGTTTAGTTTAGGGAACAGATGGAGACCAGGCAGGGGACAGGTAGAGGGGGGAGTAGAGGGAGGGGGAGAGGAACAGGGCAGGAAGGGGGGCAGGAAGGGGGGCAGGAAGCGGGGGTGGAAGCGGTGGGTGGACCCAGCCACTTGGTTCAAGATGAACAAGTGGCTGGGCCCAGTGGCGGTCAGAGTAGGGCTTCACAGTCCGGGAAACAGAGGGCATCGTCACAGGGGAAGGCCAAGGCGACTAGGGAGGCGAGGTTTACGATGGAGGAGAAGGAGGCCCTCGTAGAGGCCTATATGGCCAGGCATAGGATGCTGCAGCACCAAAAGACCACCCCGACTGATAAGAGGAGGCTCTGGAACGAGATCAGGAATGCAGTCAATGCAGTGGGTGGCCGGAACCGGGATATGGATTCTATCAAACATCGCTACCGGGACTGTAAACTTGAACTGAAAAAAAAGTTAAGCCTGGAGGCCCGACATGCCGCAGGGACCGGTGGCGGCCCTGCCATTGAGATGGAGTACTGCCGATGGGAGGAAATGTTGCGGCCCAGCATCTCCGAGGTGGAAGTAGTCGGTATCGGAGGAATCGATACCGGGAACCTGCCACTCTCATCTGACGGTAAGCTCATTGAACAATAATTTCACATACAAATGTATTTCAAGGGACACTATACGCAAACATTTACTTTCATGATTGAGGTAGCGAATACAATTTGACAAAACATTCAAATGTACTTATATTACCTAATTTGATTCATTCTTGAGATATATTTTAATGAAGAAATAGCCATGCACACGGTGAAACAATCACAGGAGGCAGCTATATTCAGCTAACAATCAGCATCTTAGAAGCATATTTAGATATGCTTTTCAGCAAAGAATATCCAGAGAATTAAGCGAATTAGATAAGAAAAGTACATTCGAAAGTTGATACAAAATGTATGCTTCTAAATCATGAAAGATAAAACATTGGGTTTCATGTGTTAAGGATCCGATTAATGCTATAACGTTGTTTACACGCATTCTATTACTTTGCGGTTACATCAGTATCTAGGCTATAGGTTAGGTGTGCATTTAAACAGACTGAAAACAAACGCAAAAACATTCACATTGACCACAGATATCACAAACACGGTTTCGAAAAAGCGGAAATCGTATTGATTGTTTGTTAGATTTCAAAGTGGATTAATGATTCTGCATTTGTAATTGTATCGTAAGCTAAGTCATTTAAACCTTTATTTTCAAATATGCTAATATATACATTTCTTTATTTTTTTTTTTTTTTTTAGATACAGAGTCTGGGGACGAGGCAGCACAGCCTCCTGCATCTCCCCGGGATGAGAGTGGTGGTGAGGAATTCCCACTTCGGAGGGAAGAGGCCCCCCGTGACGAACAGCGCACGGGAGCTGACGAAGAGGCCCCGGAAGCACAGGAGGATCCCGCGGAACCCGCGGAACCCGAGGTCCCTCAAAGACCCGCACTCCGCCGTGCACGGGCACCCCGCCGTGCACGGGTTCAACAAGCACAACAAGAGGAAATAGCGGAGGTGCGGGTTCTACTGGAGTACATAGACCAGATGCGTACCTCCCGGATAGAAAATATAGAAGGACGACACAGAATACTTGATGGCCAAAATCAAATTATTCAAGGACAAAATGAAATCATCAACATACTGAATCGAATAGAAGAAGGACAAACCAGAATGTTTCAGCTTCAACAAGAAATGTTCACTTTTTTTCCGGGAGGCGCATGCTGGTCTACCTCCTGTTGCTGGGCCTCTTGTTGCTGGGCCTCTTGCTGCTGGGCCATCTCCTCCTGCCGGCCCATCTCATCCTCCTCAGCCATCTACTCCTCCTCCTCCTCCTCAGCCATCTACTCATCCTCCTCAGCCATCTACTCCTCCTCAGCCATCTTCTCCTCATCCATCTTCTCCTCCTCATCCATCTTCTCCTCCCCAGCCATCTACTCCTCACCTTGGTCGTCCCAGTACTCTTCCTTCCACTCCTCCCACAACAGCTCCAAGGAGGACTCTTCGGAGTTGGCAGTTGCCTCTCCCAGAGCCTCAGCCCCGTGGGAAGAGGGGAAGGAAGAGGAAGTAAGTATTTTTTTTCATCTTCACTGCTTTTTTTAATTTAATGTGTAATGGATAGGTATGTGATGATGTGGTTTTCATACACTTGTGGACCACACTCTGTATATAATCGACTTCTATGGGACCGGGTCCATGGAGGCAGATTGTTTGCAGAGTGTGGGTTATAAGTGTGTGAAAACCACATCATCACATACCTATCCTTGTTCATGATATTGATTGGTTTCTGTGATGTGATGTCCAAACTGTTTCCCGAATCGCTAACTAAATTACCATAACAATTATCCATGATGGCATATTACTGTTTGAATGCCAATAACACAGCTTAAAGGGACAGTCAGAAAATTATTGATTACAAAGAAAACACTGTATTACGCATTATAAAGTTTGAAACAACAAAACATGGAGAAATACATGTGTGACTTATGTGCTTACCCTTGTATCTATGACTATGAAAAATGACCACTTATTTGTTGTTCATACATAACAACATTTTAGATATCAATGATCAATACATGGTCAATAATATGCTGTATGAGCACAAGGTTTTACATATACAAATGCTATCCAAATGCCCTCTAGTGCTCAAATTGTATAATGATTACAAGCACTCTTCAAGATCGAAGAAATGAGCACACAAACCTCATAGGTTTAGATAGCAAATTTAAATAAACCCAGACAAATGTTCAATTGTTGAGAAACATTTGATATCCTTGATATTACAGAATTGACTTTTAGAATAATGAAAAACATTATATTTTTTCTAAACTGTCCCTTTAACAACATTACATATGCTAACACATATTTTAAGCTTGTTGGTATATCTACATGTACTTTGTCAAAAAATAAATATTGAAATCACATTTATATTGACGTGTTAAATAAAGTCTATTTTCTTTAAGAGACATTATTGTGTTAATATTTTATTGTAAAGACATTTTTTTTTAACAATGAATATGGTTTAAAGTCCTTTTAGGAGGGGGGGGGGTGAAAATATGCTAACAATAATATATTTGAAGATTAAACTATGTGGATCTCATACATGATACAAAAAACATTTGCATTCAAGGGACAGTATCCTATATTTTTAACATAACTGTATGTAATAGACACTACTACAAACAACAAGATTAACATATACTGATATCAATATTAAAAAGCTTCAAACACTTGAAAATAAAATAGGGTTAGCTATATTGAAAATATAGATGAACCACCATTACAACCGTAAAACAACACAATACCCCATCATTAACATATGAAAAGACCCTTTACACAAACTGGAGAAAGCTGGAGATGGTACTCACATGAAACTCAGAGGCTTTGCGAGGAGTAAGAAAATTACTTACATTTTCTTAGAACAGAAGAAAAAATAAACCTATTGGTTAAACAATGGACTATCTAACTAGAGACAAAATCCAAGCTTTTGATTTATAATGTGAGTGTCTAATGAACCTTTAATAAAATATACAACGAAATTACATTTAGAAGAAGTCGGCATCATATATTTAGCATATGATAAAGATAAATGCATATTGATTACTTTATTCAAACACAATAGCGCATATTTATTAATTAGATATATTCAACATTAAACACAACATTAATTTTTCAGAAAAAGGAACATATTGTTGACAAACATATTAAACATGGACTGTAGAGATTTGCACTTGCCTATAAATATCCTATGCATGAAAACATTTTTCTTTTGTTCGTTTATTCAACCAGACATCCAGCAAAAGAGAATGTGGTGGTCTTTATCATCTACGGGTCAACAATGTAACATGATGCAAATAATACATATTCGCAAGCTTTTTAAAATTGGCTGCAGTCACAAACGTTTTTAACGTGCACAAATATTGCGGGACTACGTAATCCAATCAGACGTTTTTTTACCTTTACATGTGCCGTCTTAACATGGCGCTTCCTTGATCACGTAAGAACGCCATCCAATGAAAGGCACATTATTGATCACGTAAGAACGCCCAAAAAAAAAGGCGCATCCTTGATCGCGTCAAAACGCAATCCAATAAAAGGCATATTCCTGATCACGTAAGAACGTCAGTCAATACAAGGAATCATTGGACAGCCTGGCAGGTGACGTCTTAAGCAACATGGCGCATCCGAGATCGCTGAAAAACCGCAGACAATACAAGGACTCAGTGACATCTTGGCATATCACTAAGAAACGTATTTATATTTTAGGAACTAGTATGTGTGTAGATTGCTATCTAGGAATGACAACAAATCCTGAATCATCTTTTCGGACTTGACTGTCCCTTGAACTATAGCTATGGTGTATATCTTTAACATTTAAAAGATACACATGAGAAATACATATGCCATTGATGTTTTAAGATATGTTTGGATTGTTGTTGAATAACAATAGTTATACATGTATTGATTAAACGTGTCATTTATTCAAGTTTAATTATTGTCAGCCTACCTATAGCCATATATGGGAGGAGATGTATTTTGTTAACATATTAGTTAACTAATATTCATCATCTAAATTATTTGCATTACACACAGAGATTTATTTGGTTACACTTTTACAATAATATAGATTTGAAAATGAAATACAGGTGCTGTCAACATTACAATAAGATTGTTTATTAATAAAATTATATGTCCTTGTTCTTGTAAAAAGGACAAAAACGCTTTACAAATGGAAATACATTCATTAACAATTGTGATCAACATCACTTAAAGGGACATTATTTTGTTTTTAAAAAGAGCATACACATAGTCAATACTATTTTAATAAAATGAACACTTTACAGGGATTATATCATTGTATCAATCCTCAGATCATTTGGTAAAGGTGCATCAATTCATGCAGAGTTTCTAAATACACACATGGATCTGAACATTTAAATATACATATATACACAAATACCAATCTATATATACATATATAAAGAAATTACTCTGCTAATCATAATCAGGCAATGATAGAGCTAAGAGAAAATAATATAAAGACAAATAATAAGATTACATTGGAGATGTTAATCTTAAAGTCATTTACTATTGTCTTACATATATGATTTCATTATAACAAATATATTTGGTAGGTCCCTTTAAGGATCAACAACATAAACTAGAGCTTTCAAAAAATAACAGGAAGAATGAGGACAAAGATTTGTGAAATAAAATGTATTTTATTAGTATGTAAGAAAACATACACAACGTTTATAAATAATCTTGTAAAAATATGGAATATATGAGCCATATGACAAGGTAACACAGTGCATCACAGTCCATGAAGAGAGTTGCCAAGGGCCAGCATAGCCCCATTGGAGACATATGACAAGGTAACACAGTGCATCACAGTCCATGAAGAGAGTTGCCAAGGGCCAGCATAGCCCCATTGGAGACATATGACAAGGTAACACAGTGCATCACAGTCCATGAAGAGAGTTGCCAAGGGCCAGCATAGCCCCATTGGAGACATATGACAAGGTAACACAGTGCATCACAGTCCATGAAGAGAGTTGCCAAGGGCCAGCATAGCCCCATTGGAGACATATGACAAGGTAACACAGTGCATCACAGTCCATGAAGAGAGTTGCCAAGGGCCAGCATAGCCCCATTGGAGACATATGACAAGGTAACACAGTGCATCACAGTCCATGAAGAGAGTTGCCAAGGGCCAGCATAGCCCCATTGGAGACATATGACAAGGTAACACAGTGCATCACAGTCCATGAAGAGAGTTGCCAAGGGCCAGCATAGCCCCATTGGAGACATATGACAAGGTAACACAGTGCATCACAGTCCATGAAGAGAGTTGCCAAGGGCCAGCATAGCCCCATTGGAGACACATGGCAAGGTAACACAGTGCATCACAGTCCATGAAGAGAGTTGCCAAGGGCCAGCATAGCCCCATTGGAGACAAATGGCAAGGTAACACAGTGCATCACAGTCCATGAAGAGAGTTGCCAAGGGCCAGCATAGCCCCATTGGAGACATATGACAAGGTAACACAGTGCATCACAGTCCATGAAGAGAGTTGCCAAGGGCCAGCATAGCCCCATTGGAGACATATGACAAGGTAACACAGTGCATCACAGTCCATGAAGAGAGTTGCCAAGGGCCAGCATAGCCCCATTGGAGACATATGACAAGGTAACACAGTGCATCACAGTCCATGAAGAGAGTTGCCAAGGGCCAGCATAGCCCCATTGGAGACACATGGCAAGGTAACACAGTGCATCACAGTCCATGAAGAGAGTTGCCAAGGGCCAGCATAGCCCCATTGGAGACACATGGCAAGGTAACACAGTGCATCACAGTCCATGAAGAGAGTTGCCAAGGGCCAGCATAGCCCCATTGGAGACATATGACAAGGTAACACAGTGCATCACAGTCCATGAAGAGAGTTGCCAAGGGCCAGCATAGCCCCATTGGAGACATATGACAAGGTAACACAGTGCATCACAGTTCATGAAGAGAGTTGCCAAGGGCCAGCATAGCCCCATTGGAGACATATGACAAGGTAACACAGTGCATCACAGTCCATGAAGAGAGTTGCCAAGGGCCAGCATAGCCCCATTGGAGACATATGACAAGGTAACACAGTGCATCACAGTCCATGAAGAGAGTTGCCAAGGGCCAGCATAGCCCCATTGGAGACATATGACAAGGTAAAAGAGTGCAACAGGCACAACAATAAACAGAAAAAAAGGCCAAATGGCAACAATAAAAATACAAATTCAACATGTGGACGGAGGATTCTTATCTGCCACCATGGAGCATATCCAGATCCTCCACTTACTGGTCATCCTCTTCATTGTCCTGTGCATGTCCAGCTCCAGATTCAGGCCTTGAACGTAATCGCATAATTTCACGCAGAGTCAAGTCCTGAACCCGGAGCTGGGCCTGCATGGTGTCGTTCATCCCTCTCAGGACAGCTGCGTTCCTCAACACGGCCTGCTCTACTCTTGCTATCCCTTCTAGCATGAGCCATGCTGAGTCACAGCCTAAAATAAAATAAAATTAAATATTAAGGATAATTACACAACAGACTAAAATTTTTTACTACATACATTGTCATCATAAAGACAAATAATTCTTTACATCAATTAGTTTACATTTATTCTTTACACATGAATTAGGTTATTCAGACAGACAGACAGAAATCATTAAAGGGACATGTTACTCAAACATGTTGTCCCCTTTAATTGGTTTTAGATGATCCACTTATACAGCTTGAGTGTATCAAATCTTGTTAAAGGATTTACATTGTACTTACATCAGCAATTTAAAAATTAAATTTAGACTGTGGTAGGCACACCTATCCTTAAACATTTTGGCATTGAGGACAAGCTGTGTAAACATAGCAACCAGAAGAAATTACATTCCCACTGGGTTAGACAAGAGATAATGTATCCACATTTGTACATAAATTGTTGGATCCAAGTAGTGGTGATTGGTATATGTAGTGATATCCAATTAAAGGGACACTGAACCTAAATATTTAATGGACTGATTCAGATAGAGCATGACATGACAAATCTTTATAAATTACACATATTCATTATATGTTTTAATTCTCAAGCTATATTTTGAATGCAAGAATGTTGCTTTTTATGGAAGCCAATATTTGTTTATCAACTTTGTTTGTGCATGCTGGTTGATGGATACATTCATCCAACAATAAAGAAATGATGGCCAGATTGATTTTATTGTTTAAACTAATTATAGGAATTACTTTTTTTCCAAAAATATATCAAGAGAATGACGAATAATTCATAAGAGTATTAAATTATAAATTTGATTAACATTGCATGCTGGATTGGAATCACAATTTAACCAATTTAACTTCACTGTACCTTTAAGTATCTTATAAAGTGTATTTAGAATGATACTTACAGCTGTGCCTGGGAAGGACAATCTGACACCCAGGACAATGAAGGTTGAGACAGGGGGGAGGGATGGGATTGGCTTGGGGAGGGATGGGATTGGCTTGGGGAGGGATGTGAATGGCTTGGGGAGTGGTGAGATGCCGCTCCGGGGTAGGCCGTACAGCTGGGGAGTGGGGAGTTTGGGTCTGGGCAGCTGTACGGGCCAGAATACGGGGAGAGCGGCGAAGGGGGGTGTATGGGCGTTTTTTGGGAGGGACAGGATATGAAATATGGGAAGGGCTGGCAGTGGTCTGGGCATGGTCATGAGTTTGGTCATGGGAAGGGCTCTGGGTCTGTGCAGGGGTGTGGCCATGGTCAGGGGTGTGTGCATGGGGAGTGGTCTGTGACTGGGCAGGGGCGGAAACCAGATGACCAGAAGTGGTGGATCCATCTGAAAATGTAAAGAAAATATATTAACATCTCATACATCCTGACATCAAATCAACGCATTTCAAATTGATTATGTTTTCAATATACTTCGAAGTGTGTTTGAATTTGTAAACAATTCTGAAATGAGGATATGGTATCTATATAGGCACTCAGATGAATATCAATGACTGTCTGTACAATTTGAACCTTATTATTGTGTTTTGGCATGGAATATGCATGTGACATAATGATGGCATGAATTATAAATTTTTAAAAATAAATATACAAGCAGATTTTCATGCTGCCTGATATAGAAAGGGGGCAGTAGTGTATTTGAACAGACAAATAATATTCCTTTTTAAAGGGCAAAAGCTGTAGACTTTTAATGTCTTCAATAAAATGATTTCCAAAAAAGAAACATGTTGGAAACATGATAGATATATTTCACATACCATCAGACTCCAAGGCAGCCTCTTCCTCCTCCGTCCCACATGTGACATCAATCTCTGTAAAACATAACATGTTGTGTACACGTTAAGATCAGATATTATAACATATGTTACTGTTGCTCAAATACGCACATCAATGTTGCATTAAAGATATACACACACAAAGTTATGATTTACATCATTTTGATGGAGCATACAAATGACAATAGATTTGTTATTGTCAATGAATCAGAATTTTAATGTATTGTTTGTATTAATGTTAAATTCATAAAAGCATAGTACATAGAACATTTAAGATTTCTCGTGTGTGTATCACTTGATGACTGTTGTCAAAAAATCAAATGGAAACAAACATATGTTATACATCTTATGAATAACAAATGTGTAGACTAATAAAGTTGAAATTATTAATCGTTCAATATGAAAAAAAAATTAATATATAATCAGAAGATAAATATTTTGATTTTTTATAATGTTATGCTTCATCAGAATCATGATCATAATATTGATTAGCAATACACCTTCAATTACATATAAATGAGTCAATGGACTTACCAGGAGACCGCAAAGGCGGCTCTATGTCACTGCTGGATTCCTGTGGGCTCACCACACCAACTCTCTCTATGAATGATATAGATATATATTATTAAACACATTTGGGATATCACTAAATCACATCTGTCTAGAATTTTAACATTAATCTACTTTAAAATGTGAAGAATACAGCAGTCATTACACCAGAAAATGCTTGATTGAATCAAGGGGATTCTGTAAAAATATCTGTATTGAACATATGTTTAATGTCAGACTACATTAGACATCAAATTCATCTCAGATGCTGCTATTGCATATCTAAATATACCCAATGATCAATGTTCTTAACCCTTTAAGGACACAGCTTTCACTTTGCTCAATTGTTTTATGACGGAATAATTCCGTCATATGTCCTTAAGAAGTTACAAGAATACACACAAACCACATATTGAGGAGCATCTGTTGACAAATCTAAACAAACACATGTGTCACATCGACCCATTTTTGCAATGTACAGTAATCTTGTTTAGGACACAACACATATTTATCACAATACATAACAAAATTGATTATTACAAATATGTAATCATGGTGCTGTTAGAGTATGCAGATATCTATAAAGTAACTCCAACAGAGAATGTGATTTATATATCAATAGTTTTTAATAAAAAGAATGTAAAGATGAATGAATCTATTTTGTCTTAAAGGGACACTGACATGATTAATTTAAATAATTGATTTCTATGTTCAAACTGTTAAAAATGATTTAACATTGACTCCTATTATAATTAGAATGTTGCTCGATATTAATCTTAAAGGCAGATAAGGAATATTGGATTCAATAAATATTGTTTGTTGAAGGTATCCACCAATCATCAATAAAAACCCAGGTTGGTCAACCAAAATTTAGATGCACATAAACGTACTTTCTTGATTTTAAAATACATTTAGCAATAGAATATGTCACATATGATGATAGTATTATATTTTTATGTTTATTAATATTGCATACTGTATCTGAATGACAATATTAATAATTGTAGCTCAGTATCCCTTTAATCTAAAATTAAATTGATTCCACAATGTTGTTGTTAATGAATTATCTACTCCATATGTTGATGTCATGAATGGTATTGAGCATGCAATTAAAATCTAATATGTTATTTAAGGATATCCGAATAATTATTTAATTTTCATCTATTAAATAGACATTACATATAAATATTGAACAATGTGTATTTAGTATGTAATGTTCAGTCCATGTTTCTAAGACAAATGTCAATTAAAAAGAGACATACCATACTGTGACAAGCCCTGGCTTGAGGATCAAGCAGCCACATCCATATCTGTAATATATTAAATGAGGATTGCATATCATTAATACTAATCATGCCATGTTTAAAAGATTTACATTAATAACAAATCAATTGAAAAATATTAATCCTTTGGTAGTCCCATGAGTTAATTGTTTCCTCAATTAAATTAATTATAAATATATCCTGGACTCTTATTTTCAATCAGTTGTGTTGTTTACTGTATCTTTAAGAATATCTGCTTGTTATTACATAATCATCAATTGATGGCCATATGTTATAATTTATTTGTATTATTCGTTTTTTATTAGCTATAATATTTAAAATAAGAATACTGTATTCTTCACTAATCTAAGAATTTCCATTTAATTTTTAACAACATGTATAAAGCAATGCCACTTTCCGCAAACCCATGTTAACGTGGATGAGAAATGCCATTTTCGCGATCATTGCGCAATGATTCCAAGCGGAATTACGCATCCGTCATTTGAACAACATGTATAAAGCAATGCCACTTTCCGCAAACCCATGTTAACGTGGATGAGAAAGGCCATTTTCGCGATCATTGCGCAATGATTCCAAGCGGAATTACGCATCCGTCATTTGAACAACATGTATAAAGCAATGCCACTTTCCGCAAACCCATGTTAACGTGGATGAGAAATTACATTTCCGCTCTGTGACGCATATTCTGTAGAGCGCAAGAAACATCATTCCTATTTCATGTGTCAATAATCTAAAATCAGATATCTAAACATCATATGTAGTGTATGTTGTGAGATCTGTATAGGTTTAGTATCTGACTATATACACATTTTTTGATTATAAAAAAAAAAAAATTAAGATATTATATGAAGTTGGATAATTACCTTGTTCAGATTCTCTATCTCCTCCCAGGCCACCGGACGGAGAAGCATCTGCCCTGGCCCCCGCGTCAGGACTTTCAGATCCCGCAGCTGGGAGGGAAGAAGAGGAGGCCGAGGATGGCGAGGATCTAAATCTTTTGGGGACCCGGAGATTGAGGAGCTCGCATAAAGTCACCTCATAAGGGAGTAGGTACAGTTTCCGCGGGGCCTTTCTTTGGCCCCCTCTTTTACGGGCTTGTACCCAGTCCCTTATGAGGTTTACTTTTTTCGATAAACGCAACCTCATATCTCCGAATCTCCTCATGATCTGATCCTGGGTCCTCTGGACGTCACACACCAATCTAACCGCATTGGTGATAGACTCCCAGAGGGCCTTCTTAACAGGCGCATCTGTCGAGCTCCTCTTGTTCCCAAACAGCTGGGGATAAAAGTCCTTGACGGCGTGGACCAGTGCAGCGCTCTCCTCCTTGGTGAACCTGGGAACTGACATGCCTGCTCGGTTGGCTACTAAATATATTATAATAATATTAATATATAACACTGCCTGCAGGCATTAGAGAACTGACAAAGATGGCAACGTGTAATGGACTTTTATATGGTGAAGTAAACATGAGATGCACCATGGGACAATTTATCTGTACATCTGATTGGATAAAAGTTAGAAATATTGTTATAATGTCTGTGAGACCATCCTGACTCAAGTTGTGTTTGTGTGATGAACTCTGATTGGCCGTTCCTTAATGTTTCATATCTTAGTAACTTCCTTACACATACCGCTTGGTGGTGCTGTTACTTCATTTTTCATGTAGACTTATTTGTAACTCATGGGCCTGTCATGCGGATATGTGTGACGCAGATTTAATATCCGTGATCCGTTAAATATTAATGATTAAATACTCTTTAAAATCTAATACTGTCACATTATTAATGTTGTAGACCTTTCTCGGTTTAATAACGGTCTGTTTCTTTAATACAAATACACATTTCATATTGTATGTCTTTATTGTTCTTTAAATACATTTATGGTGAAGTATTGACATTGCTCTATTAAATGTATTTATAATGCACATTGATTGTGTGCTATTGCGTGACATTACACTAATGTTTAAATATGCTAATCTGGTGTTTCAAGATGCGTTTCCCACGCAATATTTATTAATGTTAAAATTCAGGTTAGAATGTCAGTAACTTGGATAATCTGTTTATAAATATTAAACTACAGCTTTGTTATTCGCAAATAAACCTCAAGCTTGTATTTGTCTGAAGTGCTCATATATGTTATTGTGCAATGGCGTATTTAGTTTTAAAGAGACATTACAAACAATTGTAGCAAATGATCTGTAGAGATAGAAGATTGTTTAGACTTTAAAATGTAAATCATTTTCTCTTAGTATTTATATATCCTCAACAGAAGAAATTTAAATGCACATGGTTGAGCCAATCACATAAGGCATCTCTGTGCATCCACCAATCTTCATCTACTGAGCCGATCTCGATATGCTTTTCAAGCAAAGTATGTCAAGATAGGAAGAGAAGTAAATACACTCTTTAAATCTCTTAAAGGGACACTGTCCAAACAAATTTACCATTGGTGATTGAGCATGAAATGTTAATCAACTTTATTATTTAATCCGATTATCAAATGTTAACAGTTATCTTGTTATGTTTCTTTGCAAATCAATAATGATATTTTATATTACGGACAATTGTTTAATAAAAACCTGGGTTGTCCTTGACGATTGTTGCATCAATTATTCCAAACAATCAAGTTCTGTCCAGAGTACTGAAGCAAATAAATTAGCTATTTACTGCCTTATTTTTAAAGTAATGATAGCAACATCACAATGAGCATTCATAATATGAGACAAGTTTTAAAGTTGATTAAAATAGAATACTCATTCAGAATGTATAAATCATTAATTTTTTAACTGGCTACCTTTAAGTATATTTTGAGTTCATGTCCCTTTAAATAAACATTTCACAATAATGCTTAAAATATCATAAACCTAGGCACCTTCCTTTTGCTAAATGAGTCTAACATATGAGTAAAGCAAATTTAAATTAACTTCTAGATTGTTTTACACACTGACTGAAATATATTTATTAAAGGAGGTCTTTTTGAGCCTTCAGCTTAGAGGGACATTAAGCTATATGTTATGTATGCATTTTGTATAATATTCTTATATTTGACCAACTTAATATGTTTTGTTATTCAATCATTATATTGTAATTATATATATTCGTGGATTAAATACATCTCTACATAGGCTATTTTGATGCTGATTGTTGTTTGCATATAGATGCCTTATATCATTGACTAAGATATGTGCATTGTTTTTTTTATTTTAACAAGTATATTTAAAGACTGAATGTAATTCTATAGTACTTTCTAAATATGTTTAAATTCTTGTATGATATTTGTAAAAATCTATACAAAATATACTTTTGGAATGTCCCTTTAAGGACCCAAACATTTTGTCTTTTGATTTAACATTGACAAAATAAACAAAAGGGGAAATTACATTCTATATAGATATTTGATGTCTAACCCAAGAGGTAAGATTGTAATAAATACATAATATTACTAAGTATAGTTAAATGACTCCACTAGAAAATTACATAGATTAACCTGGCATCCAATAACTAATTTTTGAAAAATATCAAGTTAAATGACCTACCATTTATAAATGTAATAATTTAAAAATATTTTCTAATAATGTTTTGAGATACCTAAGGAAGATACATGATCTTATACAATTATTTTTACATTCAACAACACTGTCACTTTCATGTAATTGAACCACTTCACCTTATTAAATGTTAAAACAATCAAAATTTTACTACATATCCTAAATAATTTTAATATATACATTTTCAATATAAAAGCATTGAAGAATCTGACTCCCCAATTAATGTTAAAAAATATATTTTAATATTCTCGGAAGCATTTTATTTTCTAATATTAATGCATTATTTTATCTTATGCATGTGCTTGTCAAATAGCCAACTACCAGTCATGGGAGTCCAAGTTTTATTTATTTACAGATTATATTGATATTTAGTAGAATCTGTTCAAAATAATGTATTTAATAATAAAATGTTTAGTATTAACATGTAAAAATATATTTAATAGAAAATAATTAAATATTCCTGGAAGTCATCAGATGCCAATCTGAAATGACAAATAATAAAAATGGAACAAAGTTAATACACACGTTGTCAAATATTCATAAAATACATTTAAAATCATATGGTGTCTATGCTCTAACTTTGATCAACATTTTTTAAAGATAATCATTAAATTGATTTAAAATTAATGAAATACATACACCATTATATTGTTGATTAAAAATTATATTTAAATATCCAAAATTCAAATTATACATAATAATGTATATCACATTTAAACAATATATGTATGCTGAACATAAATCTAATATTTCATGTCCGTTCAAATAGCTCTATATCAACTATAATATGTATTCCTTTTTCTGATTGTGATCCCTAAATATCTAATGATGAAATAAGTATGACTAATGTATGTAAGCTAACAATAATCAACATTCTTCATGTGATTCTTAACTAGCATGCACCAACCTGGATAATGCATGGTCTTTGAAAGTCAATTCAGGGTTAAACAGTTGATCTTCAATAGGTGTCTTATTCATCAGTTCATTAAATAGAGGACTGGGAAATACCATCTAAAAAAGTACAATCATCTAAGTGTCTGATTGTGATCCATAAATATCTAATTAAGAACTAAATATGACTAATGTATGTAAGCTACTAATATTCTACAGTCTTCACTAGCATGCATTGGTACACCAACCTGGACAATGCATGGTCTTTGAAAGTCAATTCAGGGGTAAACAGTTGATCTTCAATAGGTGTCTTATTCATCAGTTCATTAAATAGAGGACTGGGAAATACCATCTAAAAAAGTACAATCATCTAAGTGTCTGATTGTGATCCATAAATATCTAATTAACAACTAAATATGACTAATGTATGTAAGCTACTAATATTCTACAGTCTTCACTAGCATGCATTGGTACACCAACCTGGACAATGCATGGTCTTTGAAAGTCAATTCAGGGGTAAACAGTTGATCTTCAATAGGTGTCTTATTCATCAGTTCATTAAATAGAGGACTGGGAAATACCATCTAAAAAAGTACAATCATCTAAGTGTCTGATTGTGATCCATAAATATCTAATTAAGAACTAAATATGACTAATGTATGTAAGCTACTAATATTCTACAGTCTTCACTAGCATGCATTGGTACACCAACCTGGACAATGCATGGTCTTTGAAAGTCAATTCAGGGGTAAACAGTTGATCTTCAATAGGTGTCTTATTCATCAGTTCATTAAATAGAGGACTGGGAAATACCATCTACAAAATAGAAAATCATCTAAGTGTCTCCAATAGGATGTCTCCACAGCCTTATTCTATCAAATAGTTTGCACTTACCATGTGAACATGTCTTTGTATGGTTTTCAAGGTCAGCAGAATTGAAAGATAATGCCAGACATGATCCCATTGGTATACTTCAATTTCAATCTTGGCTTTTTCCCCACTGTCAGTCTGGGCAATCTTCACTGTCAGGCTTCAAATTGTTCCCTTTCAGTCTTTAGATTAAGTCATCTCCCTAATGTAAGAAATTATATCAAAAAAATTCATACAAGTGTGTGAATCAGTTCTGTACCCCTCTCCCACCCCCCATTTCATAATAAATATCTGTCACTAGCTTACTAAGCCTGTGTATGAACCTGTGTTTTATCAAGTGTGAAGATGAGTCATATTGAGCAGAACAAACCTCTGTGTGACATTGAACCATAGTCATTCTAGAGTATCCCTTTCTGATTATGTACATTTTAAGTAATGTGTAAACAAAATTCTATTTATGAAAATGTATGCCATATGATGTATTTGTGTACAAATCATGCCAGCAACAGTCCATACATTTCTACTTACCATCTGATGTCCTCTTTAAAAACCAGATGGCAAAGACTCGCTATAGGACCCAATGCCCAGAGCATCACCTATATTATGAAAATTAAAGATTATTCTAACATTTGATCAATACTAACATGTTTGCACAATTCTCTACTTGTCATTTCCATAGAGTTCACATCTATTGAAAATACTCCAGTGTAACTTCTATTCTTTACCGTCTAAAGTGGCGGTTGATGACGTCTGCTCTGACATCAAGTCCCTCGTCCTGGAATTCCCCCTCTAGAACAGGATCATCCTCCTCATCTCTGAGGAGGTCTCTGTCCACCGGGACGGCCTGCAGCATCCCAGCCCGCTGTGCAATATTATGCAGGACGCTACAGGCTACAACGATCTTAGCCACCTTCTTTGGGTTGTACTGGAGTGCTCCTCCAGAACGGTCCAGGCACCTGAATCTCATCTTCAGGAGCCCGAACATCCTTTCAACCACCGCCCTGGTTCTCTTATGAGCCCTATTGTAGCGCTCCTCAGACACATCAGTCGGGCTACGCAAGGGGGTAATGAGCCAAGGCCGGCTCATGTACCCAGAATCACCTATAAATTTTGAACAGAACATAATTCAAACAGAATACTTAAACTAGTATATTGTTGTATAAATTTGTATTTTTAAAAACCATAATCCATATTAAAAGTTGTCAGAAACATCCAAAAAATAAATTTCTATATTATTCTGTATCTTCCCATTTCAGCTAAGACATGCTACATATGCGTATTGTTCTGAAAACAAACCTTGTGTAAAATGCTAACTACATGGTTACATTGCATTCTCTATCTGAACACTTAAGGTAAGACATGCTACATATCTGCATTTAAATAAAACTAGACATTAGCGGAAAGAGACAATGACAGGGTTAAATTGCATGAGATAATATCTTCCCATTTCAGCTAAGACATGCTACATATGCGTATTGTTCTGAAAACAAACCTTGTGTAAAATGCTAACTACATGGTTACATTGCATTCTCTATCTGAACACTTAAGGTAAGACATGCTACATATCTGCATTTAAATAAAACTAGACATTAGCGGAAAGAGACAATGACAGGGTTAAATTGCATGAGATAATATCTTCCCATTTCAGCTAAGACATGCTACATATGCGTATTGTTCTGAAAACAAACCTTGTGTAAAATGCTAACTACATGGTTACATTGCATTCTCTATCTGAACACTTAAGGTAAGACATGCTACATATCTGCATTTAAATAAAACTAGACATTAGCGGAAAGAGACAATGACAGGGTTAAATTGCATGAGATAATATCTTCCCATTTCAGCTAAGACATGCTACATATGCGTATTGTTCTGAAAACAAACCTTGTGTAAAATGCTAACTACATGGTTACATTGCATTCTCTATCTGAACACTTAAGGTAAGACATGCTACATATCTGCATTTAAATAAAACTAGACATTAGCGTCGGTAAATAACAAATGGTTAAATTTAATCCTATAGCTGAACATGACGCTAACAGTTAAAAAATACAGGGGCAATTGTAAAAATAATTAACCATGTTGAGCACAAATACTCACCAACGAGATAACCAGGGGGCATTTGTCTTTCCTCAAACTGGCTCCACAGGGACGACAGAGAGAGGATGCGGGCATCATGACAAGCCCCTCCAAAATTCGCATACACATGCATAATCCTCATCCGTGCGTCACAAACATACTGCACGTTGAGGCTATGAAAATGTTTGCGATTTCTGAAGGGCAAGTCATCAATTGGAGCACGCAGCGCAATGTGGGTACAATCTATGGCTCCCAAGACATTGGGCAATTGAGCAATATCAAAGAATTCCCGCTTCAGGCGCCTCCAATCACCATCATTCTGTGGGAATCCTATGTATTGCTTACTGATACGTACCATGGCGTCCAGAAAGTTATCAAACACCACAGAGAATGTACCTTGAGCCAGGCCATGCATGTACAGTTCTCCTGATTGAAAACTCCCGGAGGCCAGGACGTATAGACAGCTTAGCATCTTACTCATGGGGGGAACAGCAGTCCTTATTTGTATACGTGGCTCCAAATGAGGTTTAAGAAGCTCGTAAAGGCCAATGAGCTGTTCGCGATCGAGCCGATACTTATCAAAAACCTCAAAGTCGCTCATGTTTTCCAAGGTGGGTCTCACCCTGTAGACACGAGGACCTCGAACCAGACGACCCCTTCGTCTCGGTCTGAGCCGCCGAGGCTGCCTGATTCGACCAACAGCTAGTTCGCCAATAGCAGCACCAGCAGCGTCTACCATGTCATCGTCATCCATCTTTCAAAACAGCGTAACAAGGTATGCACTTGATCTGATGTGGATCACAAGTGATGCATTGGCCATGTTGTTTGGGGGATTTATAGTACAATTAGTCCAATGGTAGTGAGTTTGTAATGATTGCTGATTGTATTCACCTGTTTGTATGTGAGCGGCGCGAATGCTTTCAAAGTGGGCGTTGTATTTTTTTGGCTGAAATGTTGTTTTCCGCAAATAAATCTCAATGTGAAAGTGTCAAATATCACACATACAGTGCATGTTTGTATGCGTAATCAATATTTCTTAAACGCGATGTTATAGTAACAAGCACACGTCCAGGCTAACATGAATGAAAGTGCATAGGTGTGTATAATGTGATCGATCAATGTTGCTGCAACATTGTTTGTAAACGATAAAGTAACATCTGCCATCTGTAGTATTGTATATATAAGTGATTGCCGAGATGTCAATATTGTATGCGTCCCATTAAAATCGCAATAATACTGAATAACTTCCGGCTGTCATCTGTAGTATTGTATATATAAGTGATTGCCGAGCTGTCAATATTGTATGCGTCCCTTTCAAATCGCAATAATAATTCAGAACTTCCCGTCTGTCATCTGTAGTATTGTATATATTAGTGATTGCCGAGCTGTCAATATTGTATGCGTCCCTTTAAAATCGCAATAATAATTCCGAACTTCCCGTCTGCCATCTGTAGTATTGTATATATAAGTGATTGCCGAGCAGTCAATATTGTATGCGTCCCTTTCAAATCGCAATAATAATTCCGAACTTCCCGTCTGCCATCTGTAGTATTGTATATATATAAGTGATTGCCGAGCTGTCAATATTGTATGCGTCCCTTTAAAATCGCAATAATAATTCAGAACTTCCCGTCTGCCATCTGTAGTATTGTGTATATAAGTGATTGCCGAGCTGTCAATATTGTATGCGTCCCTTTAAAATTGCACTAATACTGAAGAACTTCCGGCTGCCATCTGTAGTATTGTATATATAAGTGATTGTCGAGCTGTCAATATTGTATGCGTCCCATTCAAATCGCAATAATAATTCCGAACTTCCCGTCTGCCATCTGTAGTATTGTATATATAAGTGATTTTAGATCTGACAATATTGTATGCGTGCCATAAAAATGGCACTAATACTGAATAACTTCCGGCTGCCATCTGTAGTATTGTATATATAATTGATTTGCGATCTGACAATATTTCTTAATTGTCCCATTGAAATCTCCATAATAATGCTGTTCAAAAGTGTGGTTTACGTATATGTTGTATTGTAGTATTGAGTGTTAAAGTTCCTAAAGGGGCGGTACAGTGGTGAATCTGTGATGTGTATGGTTGAATCTTGTAATGACGTCATGATATTATTAACCTGCCTATGTAGTTCTGAAATCCTCATTGTGTTGTTGTATTGTGCTACATTGTTATTGTGTGCTGAATTAAATCTAAATGTGTGCTTTGTGGTTGCGTGATGGGTGATACGTGTTATGTACATGTACGTATATATTGTGATTGTGTCCCACATATGCTGACTTGTATATAGCGGTCTGGCATTGTTGTTCCTTCCCATAAAGTGACATCTGTAATCTGGTGTAATGATGTTCTTCTTGTATGTAATTCCTAATGGTTTATTGTGATGGAATCATGATGTTAAAAGTACAGTAAAATCCATATGTTCTGTTTTGTGATTCCTATAGAGAATGTAATGTGTTTGTCCACCATCATTTGAATGCACATGTATGAGTGAATGTTAAAAGTAATATATGTGCATCCATGAGTGATCATGTGTTAAGCCTATGTAAATATGCAGTTGCTGCAAGCATATGAGTTGAATAACTGAAATGCAATAATAAAGGTAAATGAGAGGTGTTTCCCATTGTGTAGTGTTTGTGAATCCAGAAATGTGTATTGAATTTTATTTTAATTTTAAATGTAATTTTATTGAAATAATAATGTGTTACTAGTGATGTGGATTTGTAGTTGATGTAATCTAAAAGTGTGAAACAAATGTATGGTGTTGTGAATATTTTATAATTAAAAACCATAAGTCCACCATAGGGAAATAGTCATTTCTTAATCTATTTATCATAGCTGGGTCTAACGCATGAAATCATGTATTTTCTAGCGCTGGTATTTGGAGTTTTTCAGTCTACGCTATTTGCGTGCGTTAGGAAAATGAGGGTTTCGCGTGCATGAGCACGTCTTCCCAATAGAAGTCAATGGAGGCTCTAAAGATTTTTAAAAATTTTTTTCTAAGACTGGTTTTCCTCGTAAAGTGAGTGACGTCATGAGCTTGTGTGAAAAAGTAACTAAATCGTGTTCTTTTTGTAATAAATAAATATTTTGTGTATGTCATGTGGTGTATATTGTTTGTATGCATCGATGAGTGTATGTTTGTGATAATGTTATTAGTTAGATGTAGGTATATGAGGGTCTTTTCCCGTATGTCCATGTAAGTCAATGGGAAAATGGATTTGTGTGGATTTTTTTCAAACACCCGAGATCTCGCAACTTTAATCCTTTGTATTTTACCGAAAACAAAATAAATATGAAAAATAAAGATAGTGTAGTGTTTGTATGAGTGTAAGTGTACTTTGTGTAATATTTGTTTTGTGATTCGTGGATGTTTTTTTTGTCGGTATATGTTTACTACTGGGTCTGAGGTGGCGGTAGAAAGGTGAGCGTTAGGTGTATTTTGAGTGGCGGTAAATAAACTCTAAATACCGGAGTGCGTAAGAAACCCGCGTTAGGAGCCTCTAACGCTGGTTTTCACGGCTACCGCCGAACTCCAAATCTAGGCCTTTGGGTTTATTTTACAGGTAAGTAGTTTTAAATAGGAATAATTTATTAAAGTATAGTGTAGTATTAGGTGTAATTGTAACTTAGGTTAGTTTTTATTTTACAGGTACATTTCTCTTTATTTTAGCTAGGTAAGCTATTAAATAGTTAATAACTATTTAATAGCTATTGTACCTAGTTAAAATAAATTGAAAGGTACCTGTAAAATAAAAATAAATCCTAAGATAGCTACAATATAATTATTATTTATATTGTAGCTATATTAGGGTTTATTTTATAGGTAAGTATTTAGTTTTAAATAGGATTAATTTAGTTCATAATAGAAATATTATTTAGTTTTATTTAATTAATATTTAAGTTAGGGGGGTGTTAGGGTTAGTGTTAGACTTAGGTTTAGTGGTTAATAATTTTATTACAGTGGCGGCGGTGTAGTGGGGGGCAGGATAGGCGTTAATAAATTTATTATAGGTGGCGACGGTGTAGGGGGGGCAGGATAGGGGTTAATAAGTTTAATATAGGTTGCGGCGGGTTCAGGGAGCGGCGGTTTAGGGGTTAAACTATTTATTTGCGGCGAGGTGTGGGATCAGCAGGATAGGGGTTAATAACTTTATTATAGAGGGCAACGGTATAGGGGGGGCAGGATAGGGGTTACTAGGTATAATGTAGATGGCAGCGGTGTCCGGGAGCGGCGGTTTAGGGATTAATACATTTATAAGACTTGCGGCGGGGTCTAGGAGCGGCGGTTTAGGGGTTAATACATTTATAAGACTTGCGGCGGGGTCTAGGAGCGGCGGTTTAGTTGTTAATAACTTTATTTAGTTGCGGGGGGCTCCAGGGGTGCCGGTATAGGGGGTAGAACAGTGTAGTTTAGTGTGAGTGCTTAGTGACAGGCTAGCAATAAAGCTGGGAAAAAGCCTAAGAGCAGCGAGATCGGATGAGTGATAGCTCTCACAGTCCGCTGCTCATCGCCCCGCGGCTTTTTGACAGCTTTATTTGATAACTTAGGCGTATTTTTTCAGGTCCGCAGCAGCGAAGGTAGGCGAGCTTAGGCGGGTGTATTGGGCCGGCGAAGGCAGGAAAGTTGACACGATGATAACTACCCCCCAATATATACACACACTACTTTATCTCACTACATTATAATCACACACTACTTAATCTCACTACATTATAATCACACACTACTTTATCTCACTACATTATAATCACACACCACTTTATCTCACTACATTATAATCACACACTACTTTATCTCACTACATTATAATCACACACTACTTTATCTCACTTCATTGTAATCACACACTATTTTATCTCACTACATTATAAACACACACTACTTTATCTCACTACATTATAATCACACTACTTTATCTCACTACATTATAATCACACTACTTTATCTCACTACATTATAATCACACTACTTTATCTCACTACATTATAATCACACACTACTTTATCTCACTACATTACATACACACACTACTCTATCTCACTACATTATAATCACACACTACTTTATCTCACTACATTATAATCACACACTACTTTATCTCACTACATTATAATCACACACTACTTTATCTCACTACATTATAATCACACACTACTTTATCTCACTGCATTATATACACACTACTTTATCTCACTACATTATAATCACACACTACTTTATCTCACTACATTACATACACACACTACTCTATCTCACTACATTATAATCACACACTACTTTATCTCACTACATTATATACACACTACTTTATCTCACTACATTATAATTATACACTACTTTATCTCACTACATTATAATCACACACTACTTTATCTCACTACATTATATACACACACTACTTTATCTCACTACATTATAATCACACACCACTTTATCTCACTACATTATATACACACACTACTTTATCTCACTACATTATAATCACACACTACTTTATCTCACTACATTATAATCACACACTACTTTATCTCACAACTTTATCCCCGGATCCTTGCATGTGTTTATTCCCTGTTGGGGTTACTCTCCTACATATTTAAATCTTGGCTATTATGTCCCCTTTATTATGCAAAAATACATTCTATATATTTCAAGAGCATGTCATTTTTCCATTACTTGCCCTAGCATACTATTAACCCATGCAAAGAGATTACATACAGAGGCACAATCTCACTCTGGAGATCATACAAATTTTACTAATGTGTCTAATTGTTGTTAGAATATTCTTCCTTTAGTTGTAGTTTGTCTCATTTGGTGCATTAAATATGCCCACTTTAGAGGCTTATTTGCATGTTATCCCACAGTTTTATATTATATGTTCATGTTCATCCTCTCTTAGAGATTTTAAAAGACTTTGACCTTGTACGATTGGATCTCTGAGATTCTAAAACATGGATTTTTTTTCTCTTGCTGCACAGAATTACTTTGTAAAGCTTATCACTAAATGATAATATCTAATGAGAAGAAATAAATGTTGTACAGTCTAACTTTATTTTTTATTTTGTTAACAGCAAAACTCACTTTTATGGCTTTTGATACCTAAAAACTTAAATCATTAACAGAGAAAAGACTGAAACTATAGATATAAATCGCAATGGAGGCTGTTGGAATAGCTGTGTTGCTCATATTTCACCACACATGTAAGTTGAAGGATTCTATTCTCTTTAATATTAAGTTAATGACGATACCTGGGTTTATGCAAAAAGATATCAAATAAATGTCACAACATACACTAAACAATAGTTTTACATTAAAAGCTCTGTGTCTCCCCTGATGATTTAAAGATCTCATGAAAAATGATCCTCCAACACTGAGAAATCCCTACTGAAATTCTTAAAAGGCAGATTTTGCTATACTTCTACAAGGGGCGTTCCCTGCATCAGGGCCGGATTGGCCTACCAGGATACAAGGAGATTTCCCAGTGGGCTGCAGCAGCTAGGGCTGGAAAGCTAAAATTTAAAGGGGTGATCAATGGTTGCAATTGGGTTGTAGCATTGCTATATAACATCAATCTGACATTTTTATTTAATACAAAGTAATATAATTTAATTCTGAAAAATAAAAATATTGGGGAAGGAGTGTCCCAGTAATCCCCTTTTTTGAAAAATGGGGCATGTACATTCTATCGATGGAATTCAGGGCTGGTCTTCATACATTTCCAGGGCTGATTTTATTTCCCAGTCCGGCCCTGCCCTGCATTTCTATATAAGAGGATACTAATTATTGATGGAACCTGATTTATAAAAAGAAATCTACACATTTTTATAATATATCTTTTAAGCTTTATTAAAGGGACATGAAACCCAACATTTTTCTTTCATGATTCAGATAGTGCATACAATTTTAACAACTTTTCAATTTACTTTTATTATGACATTTGTTTTGTTCTCTTTGAATCTTTTGTTGAAGGAGCAGCAATGCACTACTGGGAGGTAACTAAATGCAATTAGAAGTATATATCTGCTGTCACCAATTAGCAGCTAGCTTCTACTAGTGAAATGCTGCTCTTAAGCCTATCTAAGTCTGCTTTTCAACAAAATATACCAAAATAACTAATTATATAATAAAAGTAAATTGGAAAGTTGTTTAAAATCGCATGCTCTATCTGAATCATGAATGGCTAGTTTGACTATATGTCAAAGCATATTCACTAACATGAAACTTTCCAAAAAAGTTGCACCATAATAGTTGTAAGAATATATGTAACCAACCTGCGCCATTTTGTTTCTATTCCCTCATTTTGTATCTATTCAGCCATTTTGAACTAATACTGACCTGTTGTTATTCCAAAACATAGACTCCTGGCATCTGCTATTAGAGAATAACAGTTTTATCGTGTTGCTAAGCGTAGCTACGCACCTGCTACCATAAACATGGTCTCACCACTTTTCTTTCTTATCTTGTACCACGGACGAATCTCCACAGTTTCTTGTCTTTAACATAAACAATCTTGGGCAAGATTACATATGTGTTTTTATGCGGTTTTGGTATCACATATACAGCACCGCATATAAGTGTGGCACGTATATTTAACCCGTCGGCCGCAATTTTTACTCCAATAAGCTAACATAGAACCGCTTTGCAAATCGGTATCACATATTCAGCGCAAGGACTTAAGCGGTGAAAATGGAGACATTTTACTCCATTTTCACCTCGCCACACATAGGCAGGTGCAGCAAGTCTTGCGCTGAGTATGTGAGCACCGTAACCACCTACAAATAGTAACTAACACCTAATGCATGCGTAATATCTATTTACCTCCTGAAAATATCTAACACCTAATACATTGGCAATATCTATCTACCTGTCAACCGTCATTCCCACCGCAATAACTAATAAACTATATTAGCCCCTAACCTGCCAATGCCCACATCGCAAAACATCTAATTCACCTATTAACCATCACCCCACACCGCTATATACCTATTAAAACTATTAACCATTAAACCGCCACCCCCCACTAACGCAATAAACTTAATTAACCTATTAACCCCTAATCCACCAAACCCACACAACGCAATAATCCTAATAAAACTATTAACCCCTAAACCACCAAACCCACACAATGCAAATAACTAATTAAATTATTAAACCCCCTAACCTAACACCCCCTAAATTAGCCCCAATTACCTAAATTAAAAAATACTAAGTTACAAACAATTAAAATAAAAAGCTAACATTACTTAAAAATCAGCCAATAGTATTTTAGTAGCCCTCATCCTATAGGCTGTTTTAAACAGCCAATAGGATTTTAGAAGCTTGCATCCTATTGGCTGATTTGAATTTGAAGAATCAAATCAGCCAATAGGAATGCAAGGTATGCCATTTTGAAATGACTGCCTTGCATTGAAGCTTCAGTGTACGGCGGGGACCGTATGAAGAGGATGCTCCGCGATGGATGTCTTTGCTGCTCCGCTGGGATGAAGATAGAAGATGCCCCTGCAATGGATGAAGATGTCGCCACCTGGATGAAGACTTCTTGCCGCATGGATGTCCGGACTTCACCAACTTTGAATAGATATTCTGGGGTTAGTGTTAGGTATTTTTTTTTGGGGGGGGGGGTGTTTTTTTTCAGATTAGTGTTTGGGCTATTTGAAAAAGAGCAAAATGCCCTTTTAAGGGCAATGCCCATACAAATGCCCCTTTAGGGGCAATCGGTAGCTTAGGTTGTTTTTAGAGTTAGGTTTTTTTTTAGAGTTAGATTTTTTATTTTGGGGGGTTGATTGGGTGGTGGGTTTTACTGCTGGGGGACTTTTTTTTTACAGGTAAAAGAGCTGTTTACCTTAGGGCAATGCCCTACAAAAGACCCTTTTAAGGGCTATTGGTAGTTTATTGTAGGCTAGGGGGTGTTTTTATTTTGGGGGGCTTTTTTTTTTTATAGGGCTGTTAAATTAGGTTCAAACAGTAAGGATTTACTGGCACTGTGGATAATGATAGAGGATAAGCCCTGAATTGAAATAGGACTGATGCTGCCCTAATTAAACAATGTTAAACATGGACCCCACTTAAGGGAAGAAGGGGAAAATGTAGGGATTGTAAGTGCTATTCCTAAATTTATTTTTATAAGTATAGTCACACATTAACAAGCACTAAAGGGTTAAATGCAGTCACAGCACAGCTAAATACATTGTGAAACTCTTGACTACAGGTAAAAATCCAAAACAGAGAAGAGTAATAAATGGCAACTCATACACAAAAATATATATCTAGGAGGAGGCGGAGCGTGCGGGCGTACCTAATGGCCGCACTGTACCAGAGCTCCTGAGGCGGCTGTTACGGGGCCCTCTTCCAAGCATACAAAGTGCCACTTTAGTGCCTTTAATTTAACTTAGTTTTTATGCCTGTTGAGGAGGGTCCCCATTGGGCCATCCTTCCTCCTTCTGTTTTACTTCGTAGCTTATTCACCTTGTCTTTCTCCCTCAGACAGATCACTTTCCGCATACCTCCCTTTCCCTTTCCTTTTCAACTGAATTCCCCTCCTGCTCCTGAAACTTTCCTTTACATTTTTCTTCACCTCTTACTTTCGTTAATTCTTTTTTGTATTGTTTGTCACACACAGGGCAACTCCTAGATACAGATTACACTTAGATAGCTTCTGGGGTGGAGAACTCTTCCTTCACTTTACGTATATAAAACTTCGAGTTCTTATCAATCCTTTATAGCACCCACCTAAGCTTTCATGGCACACCACAACACTACAAACCACTTCAAGATAGCCTCACAAAATGTCAAAAGTTTACTGTCCCCACAGAAACGCTCCATAGCATTCCACGTCTTCTATAAAAAAAACAATTAGATATCATTATGTTACAAGAGACACATTTTAAAAAAACCAAAGAACCGGCTTTGTCGCATAATTATTATGAGCAACACTTCCTTAACTCAGGACTGTCAAAACACAATGGAGTGTGTATCTCTTTTAAGAAGGGGGCCTCCTTCACTCTCCTTCATAAATACCAAGACCAGGAAGGTAGAATATTGATCCTAGTGGGCCTATACTATGGTAGACCACTCACTCTGGCCAATATATATGCTCCCATCCGCCCCTCCCCCTCCTTTTTTCGCACTGTTATCAACCACCTGGTGGATATCGCCAAGGGCCCAATAATATTAGGGGGGATTTCAACTTTCCAATTAACCTGGCTCTTGACACTTCATTGGGCAAATCATACATACGATATAGCCAAATAAAAGCAAATTGGCAAGCCATCAAGACAATACCCTTATTTGACACCTGGAGGATTACACACCCTTCCACAAATTATTTTACATTTTTCTCTCACCCGCAACATTCTTATTCCCGCATAGACTATCTCTTCTGTGACCAAAATACCCTAACCACACTAACTGATTCTAGATTACTCCCCACTTCATGGTCAGATCATAGCATGGTGTGCTTTACTTTTTCTTGGTCCTCAAGACCCCAGCACCAACAACATTGGAAACTAAATGACCACATATTCTCCGACGCACTTATAACTACTGATATAGCTGAGAAAACTACTGAATTTTTTTATTTCAATGACCCTAGAGTTACCTCAGCTACTAATAATTGGGAGGCTTACAAATGCTACATCAGAGGAGTGATAATGGGTCACACACATAAGCAGCGTAAACAAAGGGCGGCCCAATACTTAACCCTTACGACTAACTTTCAAAATTGTGAAAAAGCTTTAAAACGAAACCCCCTCTCTCAGTATCTCCTTTTACAGTCACAACAGGCCAGAGAGGATCTCAATCAGAACCTAGTCAAGAATGCTCACCTTAGGGCAATAACTATCAAATCAAAATTTTACATTGAAAGCAATAAGGCCGGCCGCCTTTTGGCTAGGTCCCTTAGAAAGAGAAGATATAAAACCTTTATTTCAAAAATATTAGGCCCATCTGGAACTCCGCTTTAAAAAAAATACAGATATAGTAAATCAATTTGCATCTTATTACTCATCATTATATAATCTTCCACATACTGACCCTGACTCCAAAAATGCTGTGATTACTAATTACTTGTCTCAAATTAATCTCCCCACTCTAACTGTAGAGAATAGCAAGTCCCTGGACTCACCTCTTACACTACAAGAAATCCTTATAGCTATAAAGCCCCTGGTCCAAACGGATTTACTCCTAAATTCTATCACTTGTTTGGGACGCACCTGAGCTCCCACCTACTAATGATGTACAATTCCCTAGACCATGATTGTCATTTCCCTCAGTCTCTATTGGAGGCTACAATCTCGGTTATCCCTAAGCCAGGTAAGAATGCAGACTTAGAGGCCTAGTTATCAACGTGTTTACTTTACCTGCCTTCGCAGGTTCAATATGCCCACCTAAGCTCGCCTACCATCGCCGCCGCGGACCTGCAAAATTTCGCCTAAGTTATCAAAAAATCTGTCAAAAAGCCGTGCACCAAGTACGGGGCGATGAGCAGCGGACTGTGATAGTTACCACTCATCCGATCTCGCTGCTCTTCGGCTTTTTGACAGCTTTATTGATACCCCTGTCACTAAGCACCCACACTAACTACACTGTTCTACCCCCTATACCGGCGCCCCCGGAGCCCCCCGCAACTAAATAAAGTTATTAACCCCTAAACCGCCGCTCCTAGACCCCGCCGCAACTATAATAAATGTATTAAACCCTAAACCGCCGCTCCCGGACCCCGCCGCCACCTACATTATACCTAGTAACCCCTATCCTGCCCCCTATACCGCCGCCACCTATAATAAAGTTATTAACCCCTATCCTGCGGATCCCGGACCTCGCTGCAACTAAAAAAATAGTTTAACCCCTAAACCGCCGCTCCCGGACCCCGCCGCAACCTATATTAAACTTATTAACCCCTAATCTGCCCCCCCTACACCGTCGCCACCTATAATAAATTTATTAACCCCTATCCTGCCCCCCCTACACCGCCGCCACTGTAATAAAATTATTAACCCCTAAACCTATGTCTAACACTAACCCTAACACCCCCCCCTAACTTAAATATTAATTAAATAAATCTAAATAATATTTCTATTATTAACTAAATCAATCCTATTTAAAACTAAATACTAACCTATAAAATAAACCCTAAGATAGCTACAATATAAATAATAATTATATTGTAGCTATCTTAGGATTTATTTTTATTTTACAGGCAAATTTCAATTTATTTTAAATAGGTACAATAGCTATTAAATAGTTATTAACTATTTAATAGCTACCTAGTTAAAATAAAGAGAAATTTACCTGTAAAATAAAAACTAACCTAAGTTACAATTACACCTAACACTACACTATCATTAAATTAATTATTCCTATTTAAAACTAAATACTTACCTGTAAAATAAACCCTAAGATAGCTACAATGTAATTAATAATTACATTGTAGCTATTTTAGGATTTATATTTATTTTACAGGTAACTTTGTATTTATTTTAGCTAGTTAGAATAGTTGTTAAATAGTTATTAACTATTTAATAACTACCTAGCTAAAAGAAATACAAAATTACCTGTAAAATAAATCCTAACCTAAGTTACAATTAAACCTAACACTACACTATCATTAAATTAATTAAATAAATTAGCTACAAACAACTACAATTAAATTCAATTAAATAAACTAACTAAAGTATAAAAAAGCTAAGTTATAAAAAAATAAAAAAAATAAGTTACAAACATTTAAAAAATATTAGAACAATTTTAAGCTACTTACACCTAATCTAAGCCCCCTAATAAAATAACAAAGCCCCCTTAAAGGAACCTTCATTCGTCGTTATTCGCCGGGAAGAAGAGGATGGCTCCGCGTCGGCTCGTTTGAAGATGGCTCCGCTCCGGATGGATGAAGATTGAAGACGCCGCTTGGATGAAGACTTCGGGGGGCTTTGTTATTTTATTAGGGGGCTTAGATTAGGTGTAAGTAGCTTAAAATTGTTCTAATATTTTTTAAATGTTTGTAACTTATTTTTTTTATTTTTTGTAACTTAGCTTTTTTTATTTTTTGTACTTTAGTTAGTTTATTTAATTGAATTTAATTGTAGTTATTTGTAGCTAGTTAGTTTATTTAATTGAATTTAATTGTAGTTATTTGTAGCTAATTTATTTAACTAATTTAATGATAGTGTAGTGTTAGGTTTAATTGTAACTTAGGTTAGGATTTATTTTACAGGTAATTTTGTATTTCTTTTAGCTAGGTAGTTATTAAATAGTTAATAACTATTTAATAACTATTCTAACTAGCTAAAATAAATACAAAGTTACCTGTAAAATAAATATAAATCCTAAAATAGCTTCAATATAATTATAGTTTATATTGTAGCTATATTAGGGTTTATTTTAAAGGTAAGTATTTAGTTTTAAATAGGATTAATTTAGTTAATAATAGAAATATTATTTAGATGTATTTAATTGCTATTTAAGTTAGGGGGGTGTTAGGGTTAGTGTTAGACTTAGGTTTAGGGGTTAATAATTTTATTATAGTTGCGGTTGTGTAGGGGGGGCAGGATAGGGGTTAATAAATTTATTACCATGGCGGTGGTGTAGGGGGGGCAGGATAGGGGTTAATAAATTTATTATAGGTGGCAACGGTGTAGGGGGGCAGATTAGGGGTTAATAAGTTTAAGTTGTGGCGGGGTCCGGGAGTGGCGGTTTAGGGGTTAAACTATTTATTTAGTTGTGGCGAGGTTCGGAATCCGCAGGATAGGGGTTAATTAATTTATTGTAGGTGGCGGCGGTATAGGGGGGGCAGGATAGGGGTTACTAGGTATAATGTAGGTTGCGGCGGGGTCCGGGAGCGGCGGTTTAGGGGTTAATACATATATTATAGTTGCGGTGGGGACCGGGAGCGGTGATTTAGGGGTTAACATATTTATTATAGTGGCGGTGGGCTCCGGGAGCGGCACTTTAGGGGGTAATACATTTATTTAGTTGCGGCGGTGTAGGGGGGACAGATTAGGGGTGTTTAGACTCGGGGTACATGTTAGGGTGTTAGGTGTAGACAGCTCCCATAGGAATCAATGGGATGTCGAGCAGCAGCGAACATGAACTTTCACTATAGTCAGACTCCCATTGATTCCTATGGGATCCGCCACCTCCAGGGCGGAGGTTTGAAAACCAGGTACGCTGGGCCGGAAAAGTGCCGAGCGTACCTGCTAGTTTTTCGATAACTAGCAAAAGTAGTCAGATTGTGCCAAACTTGTGTTCGGAAAATCTGTAGTGATGTAAGAATCGATCTGTGTCGGACTGAGTCCGGCGGATCGAAGCTTACGTCACAAAATTCTGCTTTTGCCGGTGTCTAGGGCTTGATAACTAAGGCAAATCAGCCTCGCCACAAATACGCTGCGGAATTCCAGCGTATTTGAGGTTGACGGCTTGATAACTAGAGGCCTTATTCTCAAATTATCGCCCAATATCTTTGATCAACATTGATATTAAGTTGTATGCAAAAATACTAGCCACTAGAATTAATAACATACTCCCCACTCTTATCCATACCGACCAGGTCGGATTTATTCCAGGTAGAGAGGCCAAGGATAATATGATCCGGGTCCTGCAGACTATACTCACTGCCAATAACACTAACATTCCACTAATTTTACTCTCCACTGATGCGGAAAAGGCCTTCGACAGAGTGGACTGGGACTTTCTCTGGGCCACTCTGTCGAAATTTGGTTTCTCGGCTAATATGATCTCCCGCATTAAAGCATTATAAAATGGTCCCACTGCTAGAATTTGTGCCAATAATATTTTGTCCCAGAAAATCTCTATAAGAAACGGTACAAGACAAGGGTGTCCCCTTTCTCCCTTATTGTTTGCCCTGACTGTAGAAGTGCTTGCGACCAGAGTTCGAAACAACATCAGAATAGAGGGCATATCCTTCAGGACTGCCCCTCAAAAATGTCTACTTTACGCAGACGACATCATATTTACAATAGCTTCCCCAACCGCATCACTGCCAGCTTTGCTGGCAGAGCTGGAGGACTTTAAGATAGTCTCGAATTTCTCGATTAACATGGAGAAATCTAAACTTATGCCCCTTCATTTATCAGAGGTGGAAATGGGTTTTATCACATCCCATACCACCTTTCAAGTAACCAATACAATTCGCTACTTAGGAATAGATGTATACCCCCTCCAATCTGAACTGTTTGACCTTAACTATATGCCGCTCCAAAAGGAATCTCAAACATCTCTTGAGACTTGGCATAAACAAGGCCATCTTTCATGGATGGGCCGCGTTAATGCACTTAAAATGAACCTCATCCCCAAATTTCTATATCCGTTTCAAGTTCTTCCCTTAGACATCCCTTAGGCCTATTTAGCACAGCAACAAAAACTGTTTGATTCCTTTATTTGGGCTCAAAAGCATACTAGGGTGACCAAAAACACCTTATACCTGGACAGAGAACATGGCGGTTTGGGCGCCCCTAATCATACAACCTACTATAGAGCTGCCCACTTAGCACTCGTAGTGGCATGGAAACACTCTCAGCGTGAGAAACCTTGGGTACAATTAGAAGCTTACCTGTCAGGGGGCTACAATCTTGGAGACCTGTGCTGGATTTCAGCCAAGCACAGACCCCCAGAGGCTATCGCCAATTACTATATAGCAGCAACATTAAGGGTATGGGATAAATCATTAACCTTAGACAACCCAATCTCAACTATACCTCCCCCTCTTACTCCCATCCTTAATAACCCCCTTCTACTACAACCTCATGCCTTACAAACCCTGATAGTGGACAGCTCACCCTCCAATGTCCCAGCCCACCTGGCACTTAATAATGGTCAATTCCGCCCGCAACTTGAACTTTCACAAATCCTAGGTCCCCCGTTCCATCTCTGGTTCCCTTACCTGCAGTTAAGGCACGCCATACTAAACAGCCCCTTTACAGACGACCTGACTAGACCCCTGTACCCCTTTGAAAAATTGTGCACTACCCCAGCCATGAGCAGGTCTCATATTTCTATAATCTATAAAATACTTCGAGGCTCGTTTCCAATTAAGCGACCCTCGTATATTTCTAAATGGGAGAGGGAACTTGGTATCACCCTAACAGACTCACAATGGAGTCATATTTTTGTAGAAACCAAAAAATCATCCCTATCACTGGTGTTTGCAGAAATGAACTACAAGCTACTGTCAAGATGGTATCTTACTCCACACCGTCTCCATAGCATCTTCCCCAATTCCTCACCTCAGTGCTGGAGGAAATGCGGTGCCGTTGGAACCCTCTCCCACGTCTGGTGGTCCTGCCCTCTTCTCCAAAAATACTGGGAGGATGTTGTTAATTACACTAACACAACATTAGGGCTTTCTGTCACACTCTCTCAAAGTATGGTTTTGTTGAATGACACCCCCCCAATTTCTTGCCTATACCAGAGGAAGCTATTCTGCTGCCTGCTCAATTGTGCCAAACGACTGATACCCCGGTTCTGGAAAACAACACAAAAACCTAACCTCCCTATGTGGTTGAAAGAAGTGGATCTTGTTTTATCTTTAGAAAAAATACATTACACCTTTGTGGGTAAACAAGATTTTATTGCAGATGTTTTATACATTTGGGAGCAAAGGTCTATAGATTGATGCAATAGAACACTACACATAAAATACTCTATACAACCTACTTCATGCTGTGATCTGAAAATAATAACACTAATAGAGATGCCAGTAAAGATATTGAGTGTCTTGATGCTATGTAACCCTTCACCACAAATGTGCCACTGAATGGAACTGATTTAGAACCTGCTTATCTACTTGGTGTAAAACTTTAGCATTAGATGAATCTGATTTATGTTTAAGGACTTGGTGTTATTTTCTCCAAAGGCTACAAACCTATATGTATATATCAGAGATTTTGCTACTGTAACGTGTCAAATTATTTGTATAATCACATTCCCTGTATACTTATATGAAAACTCAATAAACCAGTTGAATAAAAAAAATAAAATAAATATATATATATATATATATATATATATATATATATATATATATATATATATATATATATATATATATAAATAGCAGGATAGGTCAAAATCTCTATTTAAACCTTTAGGGGTTAAAGTGTCAAAATGGTGAATCCTCCACATCTCACGTTGTTTAAGCAGATTTTCCCCATTACTGCCATTTCTAGGTTGTTGAACCTGTTCCACAATCTGCCATCTTAACTGACTGGTTGCATATCCTTTGTCCAAAAAATGTTTGGACAAAGGTGCCTCAACATTTTTAGTCCTAATATTTGAGCGGTGTTGGCTCAATCTCTCCCTGATTCTTTGGGTAGTCTCCCCCAAGTAAATCAGGGAGCAAGGACACTTAAAAAGGTAGATAACGAGGGGGCGGAGCCGGTAGCGACCGAGATGGCCGCATAAACTCCGTGCTCCGTGTAAGCCAAACTACTAAAGGCATGAATGCCATCAATTTTGGGCTTTTTGCTAGCTGAGACACCTTGGGATACAAGCCTAGTATGTGACACTTATAACGAGTGTAAATTTTGACACCGGAGCCAGACGCTGCAGCACAGAAAATAGGGGAAGCTCTGTGGCGTACAGCACTAATGGCGGCATAACGATCAACAGCTCCTACCACAAAATCAGAGCCTCGGACACAACACTCAGCACAACACCTTGATCCACCTTACAAAGTGATCTGTTCTGAAGGAGCACGAACTTCAGACCCGGCTGACTGAATTGAAGCGGAGAGCACTTGTGAGAGGGGCCTGCGGCTGTGAACAGGTAAATGGCGGGCTGTGATATATAATGGTGGCGTTGTGAGGAAGTGAGTGGGGAAGCCCCAGAGACATTTTTACATAAATAGAAGAAACAGGCTTCCTCCTTATAATTCACGGGCTGCAAAATTGAATGTAAAGGTGACAATAGACCCCATCAAGAGCACCTGGAAGCCCTCCAGATCGATATATACACACGCTAGCCATTTAAACATATAAGTTAAGTGCCCAAAGATAACTATCGGCTCACTACAACTACATAACCTATCTAGCCACGTGGAAGGTGATTCTTAGCACATTAGCTGCATAATAAGCTCAAGGCACGCTATTAGCACGGCTTTTGAGGTGCAAAAATACAATAAAAGACACAACAAATTAGACAGCGCAACTAAAGGGACTTTTGTACACCAAATGGCCTCTAGGAGAAATACCAAACCGGACAGACTGTCTAAACCACCCTTAAGCAAAGGTTCCACAGTGGCCTCCTACTTTAACTCCTCTGAAAACACTAGTGTGCAGCCGAACAGCACTGCCCCAGCTATAATGGAATCTCCACAATCACAAAAGACACAAGGTGATTCACAAATGTCAGATATGATTCAGATTCCTTCTACCATACTGTCTACACTCCCATCCAAACAGGATATTGCAGACATTGTCAGGGCATGTGTTCGTGAAGAGTTAGCGGACCTAAAACAAGATGTTACTGCAATTGGATTTAGAGTGGAGGCACTCGAGGAAAATAATGACACCATGAGAGAAGATATAGACAGTCTACAATCCCAAGCAGACACCACTACTTCTACTATTGAGGCCTTACATTCTAAAATCGAGGACCTAGAAAATAGGAGTAGAAGAAAGAACTTAAGGATCAGGGGAGTACCCGAATCAGTTCTGCCTAAGGATTTGCCTACATATCTGCCTGCACTATTTAATCATCTAAAGGGTGCTGCATCTAAAGAAGATATCCCGTGGGATAGGGCCCATAGAGCACTGAGAGCCAGACCACCAGATTCAGCCCCTCCCAGAGATATCATTATTAAATTCAGAAATTATAGGGATAAAGAAGAGATCCTCAATTTGTCAAGAAAAAACCAGCCCATTCGTTTTCGAGGTACAGTGATACAATTTTACGCAGATCTATCGCAAAGAACATTGCAGAAGCGCAAAGAATTCTCACCACTAACACAACTTCTACGAAATAAACGAATACCGTATAGATGGGGATTCCCAACCCACCTCATAGTGATTCATGAGGAAAGAAGAGTGATATGTGACGATATTTCAGAAGCCCCAAAGTTCTGTGAAATACTACGACTAGAACCGCCAGATCCTGTTACTACATCATCTACTGGACCCCTTAACAATAATCAACAGCGAATGCGAAACAACTGGTCTCTCACTCCAGCTAAAGCACAAAAACGGCCTGCAGCCGCTAGGACATTAGAAGTTGAGACTTGAATATATATGTAATTCCACTTTTTAGCAGGTCTTTTGGACTTACATATAATTTCGAAGATATACACTCCTTGTAAGTCTCCTAATTCGGGAGGCTGAATAACTCCAGCAGATAGCTTATAACTCCTGACACAACCTCAGAGTCGTGAGTATGTTTGCAAAATGTATATTTAAATATAATTGTTCAAGATATACCTTGGGACCTGAGGTGATTTTCAGCTGTTGAGTATGTTTGCAAATTCTATACTTAAATGTAACTGATCAGGACTTATCTTGAGACTTGCTGTGATATCTAGCTGTTGAGCTTTAAACTCATCTGGCTCCATTTACATTTACATTTAAATTTAAATTTAAACATGCTGAAATTTCATGTAAATGTGGATAATACCAGTTATTTTCTGTTATGTTATAAATAATTACATATTGATAAGGCCTTTATGACTTTGAATACAGGCTTACATTTTCTTCCCCCCAGCTAACTGTTTATTTGTTATTTACATTGGTGTAAAGGTAATTATTTTGCCTGCGCTAATGGTCAATATCCTTTACTCCAGGCTATATAAGCCAGGATGCTTAAGTTACTATTGTTTTTACAGTTGTTTTTGTTATGTTACTAGATACAGGTTGCCTAACTTGATGAATGCTATGTTATTCCTCCAATATCTGAAATGTTCATATTTTGTACATACCAAATTTAAGACACTTACGTACCACTACAGTAATACGGTATAATGGCCACCAAACAAATGAAAATTCCAATTACTATTTTAACTCAGAATGTTAAAGGGTTTCTCTCCCCTTGTAAAAGGTCAAAGGCAATGTCAGATTTATACAAGAAAAAAGCTGACATTCTGTTTTTACAGGAGACACACTTTAAAAGATTACAAATTCCCAAGTATTTTGGCAAACATTACACACAACATTTTCACAATACTGCACCAACCAAACATTGTGGAGTAAGCATTTTAATTCGCAAACATATTCCCTTTACTGTTTTACAGACAATCAAAGATGGTGAGGGTAGATTTTTGGGAATAGCAGGGCTAATGTACGGTCGACCAATTACATTAATTAATGTTTATGCCCCTAACTCTCAACACATGCCATTCTTTAAAACAATGTTTCGGAAACTGGTAGATATTGCTAAAGGCCCAATTTTCCTCGGAGGCGATTTTAACTTCCCCTTTCAGCCCTCCATGGATACCTCCAACCCCCAGCCCAGGACATCACAACGCACAGTGACATACCTATGGAAAGCTTTGAGGGACCATAATCTATATGACATATGGCGCTTTTCCCATCCTTTAACTAAAGATTATACTTTCTATTCCCACCCTTCGCAGTCATACAGCAGAATAGATTACCTACTTACAAATCAAGCAGGTCTTCCCTTAATAGCTAATGCCAAAATCACTCCTACATCTTGGTCCGATCACTCGGCAGTTACAATACAAATCACTTGGCCTAATACACCCACTGAGCCCTACTTATGGAAACTTGAAGATTCATTGTTAACCCACCAAAATTTTGTAGATCACCTTACTAAAGTTATGGAGGAATACTTTCAAATTAATAATGACTCAGTCAAAGATCCCTTTGTGGTTTGGGAAGCCCATAAATGCACCCTTAGAGGGGAATTTATAAAATACAAAGCACACCTTCAAAAAACCTCTAGACAGCTGTACTCAACATTAACCACCAAACTAGCACAACTAGATTATTTGCATAAGAAGGATCCCAAAAATGCCACCCTCTTAGGTGACATAAACAGCGTTAGGGAACAACTAGAAACATTCCTTGCTTTAGAACACCAGAAAACAGCTATGAAGTTAAAACAAAAATTTTATCACGAAAGTAATAAAGCAGGGAAAATGCTAGCTAGGAATCTCAAGAGAGCTAGGTTAAAATCGTTTATTTATGAATTAAAATCCTCCCACAACACTACCATAAATACAACCCCAGACATTCTGGCCCAGTTTCACAAATACTACTCTACCCTTTATAACCTACAGGATACAGATTCAGAATGTAGCACTTCTTCTAATAGCACCATTCAATCGTACCTAGCCTCTTGCAATCTCCCGTCAATTTCTCCAGAACAACAGGAGTTACTGGACTCACAAATAACTCCTAATGAAATCTCGGCAGCTATAAAAGAATTGTCCTCAGGTAAAAGTCCAGGCCCAGACGGATTTTCCGCCAAATACTACCAGATATTTGCCCCAATTCTTATCCCTTCTTTACACAAGTTGTATAATAATATGTCATCCACTAACCCTCCTCCACCATCCATGTTAGCAGCATATATCGTAGTGTTGCCAAAACCAGGCAAAACCCCCGATAACCCAGCAAATTTTCGTCCCATTTCGCTATTGAACACTGATACTAAAATCTATGCCAAAATACTAGCAAACAGATTGACAAAACTACTCCCCCAATTAATCCATTATAATCAAGTTGGATTTACCCCATATCGAGAGGCTAGGGATAACACTATCAAAATACAAACACTGATTGAACATGCATCAAAGACAAAAATTCCCGCAATCTTCGCGTCCATGGACGCGGAGAAAGCCTTTGACCGGCTAGACTGGACATTTCTTGAGCAAACCCTGGCCAAATTTGGCTTCCCGGACACATTTATATCTAAGATAATGTCCCTATATAGTTCCCCAAATGCAAAAATTAGACTGAACGACTCATTATCCCCGACCTTTGAAATACACAATGGTACACGGCAAGGTTGCCCTCTATCCCCGTTATTGTTTGCCCTAACTATAGAGGCTTTGGCAACCAGAATAAGGAACAATGACAACATCACTGGCATAACCATCCAAGAGAGGGACTACAAAATCTCTCTTTATGCAGATGATGTTTTGTTATCTATAACCAACCCACTTACCTCCTTGCCTGAACTGCACACTGAATTTCAATCCTATGGTAGATTATCAAACTTTAAGATCAATGCTACAAAGTCCGAATTTTTGGGAGTGGGGGTCCCAACGCAAGAACTCAATCACATACAATCAACATACCAATATAGACTCCAGAAACGCTCCTTAAAATATCTAGGCATTAATATTACCACGGACCCACACCACATGTTTAAGACAAATTATACCCCTCTATTGAATAATATACAACAAGAGCTACAATCCTGGCATAACAAAACTCTATCATGGCTAGGTAGATTGCATGCTATAAAAATGACCATCCTTCCAAAAATTTTATACATTTTTCAGACTATCCCACTAGCTTTGCCCAAATCCTTTTTTAATAAACTTCAAAATTTGCTCAACAATTTTTTATGGAACAACAAACGCCCTAGGATCGCAAAAAATGTCATTTATCGCCCTAAAATACAGGGAGGACTGGGAATGCCGAACATATATTACTATTACTTGGCGTGCACATTAACACGGATAATTGACTGGTGTAAACATGGTACCCATAAAGAATGGGTAAGATTAGACCATGACCTGGCACAAAACTCCCAATTAGGGGCAAGCTGCTGGGTACCACATATCCATAGGCCCATGAACCCATCCACATCAGAAATAACTAGATTAACATTTAAAATATGGGATAAATGTCTTATTAATTTTCCGATGATTTCTAGTATTCCATCCCCCCTGACACCCTTGAAACATAATGAAGAAGCACAAAGATCGCAGCATATTCAATATGTGAGGGACTTAACTCTAAAAGATGTGATCCCGTGTAGTCTGGCCATAGAAAATAAGTCCCTTAAGCCCAAGACGGTTCTGCAAGAAACGTTAGGAAGTTATTTTAACCCATGGTTTAGATACTTTCAATTGAACCATTATATTACCACACATACCAAGCGCACTCAATTCTATAGAACTATATCGCCTTTTGAGTCTATATGTAGATCTGACGTACACTCAAAAGGTTCCCTTTCATTAATATATAAAATGCTACTGGAATACCACTCTATCCACCTCCCAACATATACAAACAAGTGGTCGGAGGAACTTCAAACTCCCATAACCCCGGAACAATGGGCAAAAATATTTAAAAACATGTGCAGATACACATCCTCTGTAGCACAACTGGAATCAAATTTAAAGCTGCTTTGCAGATGGTACAAGACCCCAGTCAGGCTAGCTGCGATATATAACCTTAGAGATAATAAGTGTTGGAGAGCATGTGGAGGAGTAGGTGATTACCAACATATTTGGTGGACGTGCCCTGATATTGGTCAGTACTGGAAAGATATTCATATAGCCATCAAACAGACACTTAATATTGACATGCCCTTTGATCCCCTCACTTTTCTATTCAATAACACACCAAATATTAAATGTAAACTTAGACAACGGCTCCTGGTTATACTTCTTAATTGTGCTAGGAGGTTAATACCAAGAAAATGGAAATCAACAGTAGCCCCTTCAATCTCAGAATGGCGCTCACTGGTTAACTATACGCTGGCAATGGAGAAACATCACTATTTGGTTACAGGGAGATTGGATGACTTTTTAGCTATAAATTTTATATGGGAGGAGTATAGCCACTCTACACAAAATACGGGACAAAACACATCACATGACTAGCATAACATAAAACAACTTTGTTAACGAGAGAACCCTGTGACTCCGGCTAAACCGATATATTGATTAATAGCAATATAAGATTCGAGAATGTAACTAGTAGAAATTTTCCATGTCATGTACAAAGGATATAATATTGGGGATACTGTTGTACTGTGTCTAATCCCATTTCAAATGTAACCACTCCCCTTTTGTACTCTTCAAGATTATGTTGTAACCTGTATTGATTGTTGTTTTTCTTTTACTTTAATAAAGAAAATTTTGGAGAAAAAAAAAAAAAAAAAAAAAAAAAAGGTAGATAACGAAGCTACTGTTACATGTAAAGTACCCCTGGACCTCATAGCGCTTGCCACTATGTGGATGAAAAATGTTTTTTCCTTTGATTATAGAATTACAGCTGGCACAATTCAAACATGGATAATTACCATTGTTTTTCTTACCTATATACATTTGTTTATCCATATTCCTTGTGCCAATGTCAGATCTAACTAGATGGTCCCTAATGTTTTTGACCCTTCTAAAGGCCATGAGTGGGGGTTCTTTAAATTGATCAATAGTTGGATTACAATCTTTTAATACATGCCAGTTCCTCCTGATTGCTTTACTAATACTGTCACAATAAGGACTATATTGTGAGACAAATACCATTCTGTTCTCTTCTTTAGCTTTGGTGTTTTTAGTGAGGGGGTTTTTAACCTCCTCCAATTTATTTTTTATCAAGTCAGATTGGTAACCCCTTAGTTCAAATTTCTTTGCCATTTCCTATAACCTAGTTTTACAAAGCTCATCATTGCTAACTATCCTTTTAACTCTAATAAATTGGCTTTTAGGTACTCTGTCACATCGTGCACTACACAGCGGTGCTGATATCCCAATACTTTGCATTGGCCTTTCTTAATGTAACAGTTATTTACAGAATGCAGACAACCAGAGCCGATATCGAACATGTTTTAAATACCCATTCATTATTATGACATCCAATCACGGAGTAATACATCACGCCCCTCTTCACTCCTTGTGATTGGTGTGTTGACGGGTGACCCCTCCCCTCTTTCTATTATTGGTTATTACTAGGGAGTGTATTCTATTATGTTACCTGATAGGGAGTAGTTATGTGGTGTTTCGTGATTTAAGTAGATATATGAATTCTATGCTTCAGAAATTCAACATGCTTCAAATAAAAGCCTTCTTACATCATTCATACACTCAACACAAATCTCACTGAAATTATGCGATCATTTTACGCTGTCTAAGAACAGTCATCCTGGGTTCTATGTATCCAAAATCGATCAGACGTATTCAATCTGCTGGTGTGTATACTATACTATGGATAGGGGGATTATACATATAAAGTATGCAGTTATGTGTGCTTTTGACAATTACTTTATTGACTTGTTGGGGAAAAAGTCTACTGCTCCCAATTATGCTGTTTCTCACTCATTAAGGTGCTAAACATATTCCTCCCCAATCGTCATTCTTGTCTTTATATTATAAACATAATTAATACTGTATGTATACTCTTTTAATATTCATACTGTGACCCAGTTAAAATTAAGATTGTAATACTAATCCTCACGGTAGAGTGATAAATTGCGCTGTCTGACTACTGACGTGACAATACTACGGTATTTAATTGAATCAGTAACTTTGTCACTCATCCAGACGTATTAACGTCATGGATCTTCCTCCCTTAAAACACTCCCTATATAATATGATTGGGTGGTAGAGTGGGTCAGAGTGCACATACAAACCATGATTGGTTAGTCCTAGTATGGTAAACATACATACAGATAAATGGCTGTTTAGACACTCTAAGTCTTGCAATTACAGCCTTATTATTGAATATATGAAAGCACTTAAATTCAATAATCCCCATAAATTTGACCAAAAGACCTTCTAGTGTACCCAGTACTGAAATACTTATAGTCATGTTAAGGATGTAGGAATGTTTGGACTATTGTTAACAGAGATGACATAACATTCCTATAATCATCCTAACATACTGGAACATAATATGGTACCATTAGGTCCCTACCTAAACTCCCATGTGAATATTATTTCTGGCCGACCTTATGTAAGTGACACATATTCAGAATTTCAAAAATAGGATTAATAAGGGGCTATTAACACCTCACATCACAGCAGCATGTTAAACAGTGTAGCCTCTAAGATTTAACCTTTAGTGAAATAAGCCTTTTTCAAAAGTGGAGTAGGATCATAAAATGAATGTGTATGAAAGTGCTAAGTACCTAAGTGATAACAATGGATATGATGAATCAATACTTGATACATTATAGAAATGTCCAATAATTATTGGATTTGTCCATACCGTGTGACATAACACTATCCAATCTGAATATCCATTTTGTTTCCTGTTTCAACAATTGATTTTCCATACTACCACCTCTAAAGTCTGGTTTGATACTTTCCAAACCCCAGCATTTAAGTGCCTGTGTATCTCCTCTATGGTGTTGTAAAAAATTTCTAGCAACACTAGTGATTTTCTTATTTTTCTCTAAATCCTATTTAGCATTCCTGATATTACTCAGGTATTCAGTCATTCTTTTTCCCAGTGTTCTAGTTGTCATGCCAACATAGAATATATTACAATTACAAGAAATACAATATAAGACATTATTGCTCTGGCAGTTAATGCACTCATTGATAGACCAATTTTTGTTGAATCTGTCAACCATTTTAGTTTTCTTGATCATATGTTGGCAAATTTTACAATGTCCACACTGAACTGATCCTTGGTAAATCGTTTTTTTCTTGGCATTACGGTCAAAATGGCTATGAGTCAGATATTCATTTAGGTTTTTGGACCTCCTATAAGTAAATGAGGGTTTATCTGTTACCAATTTCTTCAAATAGTCATCAGCCTTAATGACATGCCAATGTTGGTTGAAAATCTCTAAGATTTTTGCACTTTCTGGGTAGTAGGTAGAGAAAAATCTAATAGGATTAGCCTTATTGCGTTCTTTCGGTCTTAAAAGGACTCTTCTATTGCTATTCAAGCCCTTATAATATGCACGCACCAATGACTTACGAGAATAACCTCTCTCTAATAATCTATGTCTCAAATCAAATGCTGCTGTTTTAAAGGACTCGTCAGTAGAGCAATTCCTTCTTATTCTGAGATATTCTCCCACAGGTAACCCTCTTATTGTTGAGGGATGATGGCTACTCTCAGCACATAATATTTTGTTGGTAGCTGTGGGTTTCCTAAAGGTATCAGTCTCTAAACTTTCATTTATGTTCTTAATGGTCAGGTCTAAAAATTCAACTTTCTCCTTACTAGCTATGTATGTAAGGTATAGATCAAATGGATTTTGATTAAGGACATCAAAGAACTCCTTTAGCTTCCCTTCAGGTACATTACAGATAAAGAAAATATCGTCAATGTACCTTGACCAATGAGATATATATTGAATATACGCTATTAGAGTCATGATTGACAACTCTTTCCTCCCACCATCATAAGTATATATTGGCGTAAGTTGGCGCACAAGATGTGCCCATTGCCACCCTGTATACTTGTAAATAGAATTTATCATTAAAGACAAAGTAGTTATGACTCAGAACAAATTTTAGTAACCTAATGATAAATTCCTTAGTACCATCCTGTAGATTAGTATCTTTTTGTAAGAAATGAGAGACAGCCTTGCATCCCCATTTGGTCTAGATACTTGTGTACAGGGATTCTACGTCACATGTTACTAATATGGAGTCATGTTTAACTTTTAGCTCACTTATTTTGTTCATAATATGCATAGTATCCTTATTGTGGGAGGGTAATGAGTTTACAATGTATCTTAGTTGAGGATCCAAGTAAACACTAGCCTTTTTAGTCAGAGCTTCAATCCCTGACACTATTGGTCTACCAGGAGGTCTGACTAGGCTCCTGTAATTGTTTTTATTTTTGACAATTTAATTTATTATTTTTTTTGTAAGCTTGGTGGTTTTTATTTTTCGCAATTTGGTGTTTATTATTTTTTGTAATTTTAGATTTGTTATTTTTTTTTCCGTAGTGTTAGGTTTTTTTAAATTTGTAATTTGGTAGTATTTTTTTTTATTAGAATAGTTAGGTTAGGTTAATTTATAGTTTAATGTTTTAATGTTTATTTTTATTTCACAGGTAAGTTTTTATTTATTTTAAGATAATTATATTGTAATTTTAATTTAAAGTTAGGGGGGGGTGTTAGGTTTTAGGGGTTAATAGTTTAATTTAGTGTTTTGCGATGTGGGGGGCTGGCGGTTTAGGGGTAATAGGTTTATTTAGTGGCAGAGATGTGGGAGGCCGGAGGTTTAGGGGTTAATAACTTTATTATAGTGGTGGCAATGTAGGGGAGATGCGGATTGGGGTTAATACCTTTATTATAGTGTCAGTGATGTCGGGGGCGGCGAATTAGGGTTTATTAGGTTTATTTAATAGTCACGATGTGGGTGGGCGGCAGATTAGAGGTTAATAAGTTTAATATAGTGTTTGCAAAGCGGGAGGGTGGCGGTTTATGGGTTAATAGGTAGTTTATGGGTGTTAGTGTACATTTTTGTTTCGCTAAATCCATAACTACTGCTCTCAGATGGCGGTAAGTATTGTGTCGGTATAGAACATAATGCAAGCTTTTTAGCCTCACCGCACAACCTGTAACACCGGCGCTATGAAAATCCCACGCAAAAACGTAATTTTTTTGAGTGCAGAATGGAAATTGCATTAAAGGCTAAAATGCTTGCGGTATAGCTATACCGACATGACTCATAATATGCGTTCCTGGCGATTAAGCTGAAATTGCCATTTTTTCAGCATTAAAAGCCATAACGCAACACTTGTAATCTAGCCGTTAGTTATTTGTGTTGTGTGGGTTTGGCGGTTTAGGTGTTAATAGTTTTATTAGGATTATTGCGTTGTGTGGGTTTGGCGGATTAGGGGTTAATAGATTTATAAGGTTTGTTGCGATGTGGGTTAATAGTCCTTAAGACTACTGCTCTTTAACTCGTCCACCACCTCTGAGCTGGTGGACTGCAATCATCCCGATCAAATACGATCTTGATTATTGATACTCCTGCTAGCAGCCGATTGGCCGTGAATGTGTAGGGGGCGGCATTGCACAAGCATTTCACCAGAAATACTTGTGCAATGATAAACACTGTCAGCATTTAGCGATGTCAGGCAGACATGATTCGATACAGCGAATCATGTCTTCCTGACATTTGATAAATCAGCACCATAGTATTAAAAAAACAGAATGATTAAAAAGTTATTAAATCTCTGATACAGAAACAACTTATTTGTTTTACCTATACAGTATTCATATCAAGATAAAGTAAATATAGAAAAAATATAGAAAATCTACTCACCCAAGTCTATCAGAGAAGCTCATTAAAGGGATATGAAACCCAATTTTTTTTTCTCTCATGATTCAGATAGAGCATGCAATTTTAAGCAACTTTCTAATTTACAGGAATGTAAGCTTAGGAGCAGGCCCAATTTTGGTTTAGAACCTGGGTAGCACTTGCTGATTGGTGGCTAAATGAAGCCAAAAATCAGCAAGCGCTACCCAGGGTTCAGAAACAAATATGGGCTAGCTCCTAAACTTACATTCCTGCTTTTTCAAAAAAAGATACCAAGAGAATTGATAATAGGAGTAAATAAGAAAGTTGATTAAAATTACATGCTCTATCTGAATCATGAAAGAAAAAAATAAATTTGGGTTTCATATCCCTACAAATACCACGGTGTGCAAACTATTGTTTTTTGGCTCCAGTAGACTTGAATGGGAACTGAAAACAACCCTTCTCTGCTTTTGTTTGGAAATCTCAAAATACAAATCTGACAGCTTTGTAAACTGCTGGATGGCATAACTCCTAGCATTTTGCGGCTAGGTATCGGGGTCGATCACCATATGTGGGAGGAGTTGTGTGGGTAATCGGTGGGTGTGTCTGGGTAATCAGTGGGTGTGTCTGGGTAATCGGTGGGTGTGTCTGGGTAATCAGTGGGTGTGTCTGGGTAATCGGTGGGTGTGTCTGGGTAATCAGTGGGTGTGTCTGGGCAGTTCATGGGCGTGTCTGGGTGCTCCATAAGTGGAGCTAAGTGAAATTGTGCAAATAGGGACATATGGCTGTTTTAGAGGGATACCGGGACAGAACTCAGAATAATGGACAGTCCTACTCAAATAGGGAGAGTTGAGATGTCTGGAGTGGTGCTATTTTTATTGACAGCCATTTTAAAGAATATCAGTTTGCCCACTAATTTTATGCCATTTGTGTCTTATAGATGCACTACAAGTGACTGTTCCTCCATCTCAAAGTGCTTTTGTTGGGTCTCCTACGCTTTTGCCTTGTACTTTCCATGTGGATGACCCACCAATTAAGCCCAGTTACCTTGCCATTATCTGGCACTTTGGTGAGCAAGAATTGCTGAAATATGAAAACAAAAGGACAGTGGCATCAAACTCAAGGGTGACTATAGATGACCAGGCCATATTACAAGGCAATGCCTCTCTGACTATTCCTGGTGTAGCTGTATCTGATGAAGGAACCTACAAGTGTTTAGTTATTTACAGCCCCGACAGACAAGAAAAGAGAATAACATTGAATATTAAAGGTAAGTTTTTAAAATCTACATATATATAATAAAATGATTGGGCTAGATTACGAGGGGCGTGCTATCTTTAATACACGCTTAATCGGGCATAGATATGCACACTTTTGAACATGCATTAAAGAAACAGTCAAGTCAAAATTTAACTTTCATGATTTAGCTAGGGCATGCAATTTTAAAACAACTTTCTTTCCAATTTACATTAATCATCAAATTTGCTTTGTTCTCTTGGTATTCTTTGTTGAAAGCTAACCTAGGTAGGCTCATGTGCTAATTTCTAAGCCCTTAAAGGCCACCTCTTATCTCAGGACATTTTTTTACAGCTAGACAACACTAGTTCATGTTTGTCATATAGATAACATTGTGCTCACTCCTGTGGAGTTACCTAGGACTCAAAACTGCTAAAATACAAGTCTGTCAAAATAACTGAAATAAGGGTCAGTCTGCAGAGGCTTAGATACAGGGTAATCACAGAGGTAAAAAGTGTATTAATATAACCGTGTTGGCTATGCAAAACTAGGGAATGGGTAATAAAGGGATTATCTATCTTTTTAAACAATAACAATTCTGGAGTAGACTGTCCCTTTAAAGACCATTCATTCATACTATAAATTTTAATTAATAGTAAATGCGACTGCGAGAGCACAATGTCATTTAATTCCTCCTCTGAAAAGCTCTGGTTAACTACTGAGAGAGTAAAAAAAAGTTGCACAAAAGACATCAAAAATAAATTTTAAAGTATTACAGTTACACTCATATTACTATATATACTGTTTGATAAAAATTATAATAAAAAATAAAAAATTGCACACAAATTATAAGGACTCAAAGTTATCGCGTCAGGTGTTAGAAAATAATAGGGCTGCAATGGCTTTTACATAGGGATCAATTGACACACATTTATTTATTTATTTATTTTGATAAAATATATGTATATTATTATTATATACACATATATATTTGTATATTAATATGTGTATATATGTACTGTATATACATATATTTATACACATATAAATACATAAATATATATTATTTATTGAAATATTCCTGTCTAAAGTACCCAATCGTGTTTGTACACAAATGTGGGTATTTGTTTTTTTACAAAATTCTGCTCGGTTGAAGTCTAGCAGAAGAGTGTGATCTTGTGATCACAACTTCACCAGTACAGGCTTAGGGGCCGAATTATCGAGTTTCAAAACGTAGCTTGATGCCCCGTATTTCTGGCTAGCCTTCAGGCTCGCCAGAAACACAAGTTATGAAGCAACCCGATCGAATATGATGGGGTTGATTGACACCCCCTGCTAGTGTCCGTGAATCTGCAGGGGGCGGCATTGCACCAGCAGTTCACAAGAACTTCTGGTGCAATGATAAATGCAGACAGCGTATGCTGTCGGCATTTATCGATGTGCAGCGGACATGGGGGCCGATTTATTATTATTCGGACGGACATGATCCGATAATGCGGATCATTTCCACCGCACATCAATAAACGCTGACAGCATACACTCTCAGCATTTATCATTGCACCAGCAGTTCTGGTGAACTGCTGGTGCAATACCGCCCCCTGCAGATTCACGGCCAATCGGCCGCTAGCAGGGGGTGTCAATCAACCCAATCGTATTCGATCGGGTTGATTTCTGGCGATGTCTGTCCACCGCCTCAAAACAGGCTGACAGGTTATGGAGCAGCGGTCTTTAGACCGTTGCTTCATAAATTGTGTTTTTGGTGAGCCTGAAGGCTCACCAGAAACATGGGGCATCAAGCTCCATTCGGAGCTTGATAATTTGGCCCCATGATTTGCAATATCAGATCATGTCCACTCGCAGCATCATAAATAGGCCCCTTAATGCGCATCAGGTAGTGAACAGCAAAAAATTACTTTCAAACTGTAATATGCGCGCTACTTGACGTGCATAGTGAAATTACTTTTAGCACAGTTAGAGTACTAGTGAGAGCACAAATTTGCACTAAAACTGTTATCTAGTCCATTGTGAGGTATTGCAGACAGTATATATTAATATATTTTTCTTTTGTAAGACTAGATTTCTTATAAAACACCTTTTATGACATTTATTTCCCCCAGTTAGTAGCCATTCTCAACAGCCTAAAACTTCTAAGTAAATATGTGCATATGCATTGGGAGCTCACATTTACACACCTTGTTCCGATACTGCTAAATCACAAAGGCTGGGAGCAGCTAGCTATAAGTCATGGGCTATTACCCCACTCCTATTATATGTATTACATATTACATTACAAGTTGACTATCCCACTACACTATTAACCCCTAGACTGCCACAACCCTCACATCTAAACCCCCTTACCAGCTAACCCGCCTAACTTAACAACCCCTAAGTTACCCCCCCAAAAAAAACTAACATGACCTTAAAAAAAAAAAAAAAATAACAGTACTCTAACCCCTTAATGACCAGCACCGTACCCTCTCTGCATTGGGCAGCTGTGGTGCTGATCGTTGGTGAATGGGATGGTAAGGAGGGAGGTGTGTGGGTGGCCCATCACTGGAGGGGACAGGAGGGACAGGAGGTGGGCGGGGGGTTGGATCGCTATGCTAAATTAAAAAAATAATAATTTAGAGCGACAGGGAAGCGAAAGGAGGGAGGGGAAAGGAGGAAGAGGGGAATCATACAGTGGTGGTGGGATAAGAGGATGGGAAAGCATTCTGGGAGGGAGTAAATGAGGTGGGGGGCAGCTAACACTACAGAAAACGTGTGTTTTTTGTTGTTGTTTTTTTTAAATAAAATGGCCAAATTTGGGAAAACTGGTTAATGGCAGTACCTAAGATGGTGGATCTAGTTAGAGAAAGGAGGGTTAGAGAGCTGTTTGGGGGGGGGGGGGGTGGTCAGGGAGGTTAGGGGGTAAGGACGGATCCTACACTGCAGAAAAAAAAAATAATATATATATATACAGGGAGTGCAGAATTATTAGGCAAGTTGTATTTTTGAGGATTAATTTTATTATTGAACAACAACCATGTTCTTAATGAACCCAAAAAACTCAATAATATCAAAGCTGAATAGTTTTGGAAGTAGTTTTTAGTTTGTTTTTAGTTATAGCTATTTTAGGGGGATATCTGTGTGTGCAGGTGACTATTACTGTGCATAATTATTAGGCAACTTAACAAAAAACAAATATATACCCATTTCAATTATTTATTTTTACCAGTGAAACCAATATAACATCTCAACATTCACAAATATACATTTCTGACATTCAAAAACAAAACAAAAACAAATTAGTGACCAATATAGCCACCTTTCTTTGCAAGGACACTCAAAAGCCTACCATCCATGGATTCTTTCAGTGTTTTGATCTGTTCACCATCAACATTGCGTGCAGCAGCAACCACAGCCTCCCAGACACTGTTCAGAGAGGTGTACTGTTTTCCCTCCTTGTAAATCTCACATTTGATGATGGACCACAGGTTCTCAATGGGGTTCAGATCAGGTGAACAAGGAGGCCATGTCATTAGATTTTCTTCTTTTATACCCTTTCTTGCCAGCCACGCTGTGGAGTACTTGGACGCGTGTGATGGAGCATTGTCCTGCATGAAAATCATGTTTTTCTTGAAGGATGCAGACTTCTTCCTGTACCACTGCTTGAAGAAGGTGTCTTCCAGAAACTGGCAGTAGGACTGGGAGTTGAGCTTGACTCCATCCTCAACCCGAAAAGGCCCCACAAGCTCATCTTTGATGATACCAGCCCAAACCAGTACTCCACCTCCACCTTGCTGGCGTCTGAGTCGGACTGGAGCTCTCTGCCCTTTACCAATCCAGCCACGGGCCCATCTATCTGGCCCATCAAGACTCACTCTCATTTCATCAGTCCATAAAACCTTAGAAAAATCAGTCTTGAGATATTTCTTGGCCCAGTCTTGACGTTTCAGCTTGTGTGTCTTGTTCAGTGGTGGTCGTCTTTCAGCCTTTCTTACCTTGGCCATGTCTCTGAGTATTGCACACCTTGTGCTTTTGGGCACTCCAGTGATGTTGCAGCTCTGAAATATGGCCAAACTGGTGGCAAGTGGCATCTTGGCAGCTGCACGCTTGACTTTTCTCAGTTCATGGGCAGTTATTTTGCGCCTTGGTTTTTCCACACGCTTCTTGCGACCCTGTTGACTATTTTGAATGAAACGCTTGATTGTTCGATGATCACGCTTCAGAAGCTTTGCAATTTTAAGAGTGCTGCATCCCTCTGCAAGATATCTCACTATTTTTTACTTTTCTGAGCCTGTCAAGTCCTTCTTTTGACCCATTTTGCCAAAGGAAAGGAAGTTGCCTAATAATTATGCACACCTGATATAGGGTGTTGATGTCATTAGACCACACCCCTTCTCATTACAGAGATGCACATCACCTAATATGCTTAATTGGTAGTAGGCTTTCGAGCCTATACAGCTTGGAGTAAGACAACATGCATAAAGAGGATGATGTGGTCAAAATACTCATTTGCCTAATAATTCTGCACTCCCTGTATATATATATATATATATATAAAAGCCTTTAATTTTAGTACTGGCAGACTTTCTGCCAGTACTTAAGATGGGGTGACCATTGTGGGGTGGGGGAGGGAAGAGAGCTGTTTGAGAGGGATTAGGGAGGTATCAGGGGGTGGGATGTGTCAGACGGGAGGGTAAAATTAACACTACAAGATACCTAATTAAGCCCTTCACTGCTAGACATAATACACGTGTGGTGCGCAGCTGTATTTAGCTGCCTTCTAATTACCAAAAAGCAACGCCAAAGCCATTATTGTCTGCTATTTCTGAACAAAGGGGATCCCAGAGAAGCATTTACAATCATTTGTGCCATGATTGCACAAGCTGTTTGTAAATAATTTCAGTGAGAAACCTAAAATTGTTAAAAAGTTAACGTCTTTTTTTTTTTATCGCATTTGGCAGAAATACCAAAATGGGCCTAGATCAATACTTTGGGCTGTCTACTTAAAAAAATAAATATTATTGATAGGTAAATATAAAAAAAGGCTATATTTCTGTTTAAATGTAGTGATGGCAAAAGTGCTAAAAATTCTCTGGTCTTTTGGGGAAGATTTTGTATGAAATGCCCTAAGTTGGAAATTATCTGCAGATAGCAATGCATGTTCTTTATTGCAGTCTTTTGCTGCCCCGTTTGCATACACAGCTACCTTCACAGATACTGTATGTCATTAGCCTTTTTAAGATGGATATAAGCAAAAAGATGTCAAATGATGCACATTTACAGCATCAGTTATGTCTGTTAGTTGCTATCATGGTAAGGTCTTTCCCATATTTATAAATGCAATAGCCTTTTCCTACTGCTACATGGTGCTCAGGGTTATTAGACAATTAATGCATAACCCAAGTGCATATTTAGAGCTTTATTACCCTAGGTTCATTGCTATATCCTGTAGACTGTTCATAAGCACACTTTTGGGTAACATCGAGACTGTGCAATAATATTTACCTAAGACAGCTTTTTTTTAATTGATTCGTCTAGTAGCTCCTATACTCAGGCAATTAGGATATAAATAGGACATTAATAGTCCCCCTATTCACTTATACTTAACCATGTCCTAAAATAACAGAGGCTTTGGCTGTGTTTACATAGTTGCTGATAAGGAATTTTTAGCAGCCCATACCTATTAAAAGTGCTATTTTAACTATTAACATCTCTTGACGGTTTACATAGGTTTAGTAGTTATAATTACCACTATTCAACTAAGCAAACCCACGCTCCTAACCAGTATCTTTCTCAAAGAGTCAATCACAGTTATGGACCACATGTGCAAAATGGTATTTATGTATTTTTGTGCTGACTTTAACAAAAGTGTCCCTTTTCCTTCAAAAACTACATTTGCTTAGTGTTAAATGTAAGAATGCTAAGTATTATGGTTACTGTACTACTTGCTGAGTATATTACACACTGGTGCAAAGGAATGCAAAAGTACTTGCCCTTCCCTGCTGCTCCTTCCTGTCTTACCACCTAGCCACACCCAGACAACTTAATCATGCCCCTGACCTCAGTTCACTTATGACACACTCAACTCAACTCACAGGAGATTCACAACTTCACCCACCTACCACCCAACATCCTGGCACCTTGTGTGAAACTCTGCAGTGTGTTTTCCCCAAAGAGTTAAAGCTCTAGAACCATTTCTGGTTGAGAACACTGTCTTGCTTGATAAAATATATTGCTTGGAGAATCCCACCAGTCAGTCTAATAGAATACTCTACACAATAAACATTTTGTTTTTGTATAAATGTGTTTTTTGTGTGGATATTACTGGAGAATTTCACTCCTTTAATAGAACATTTTAAAATATTGGGTATGGTGGCAGGGGTTATCAATCAGCCCGATCGTACATGCTCGGTCGGATTGCTATACGCCACCTCAGAGGTGGTGTATGAGTTTAGGAGCAGCGGTCTTAAGACCGCTGCTTCTTAACTCCTGTTTCCGGCGAGCCTGAAGGCTTGTGCAGAAACAAGGGGAACAGGGGCCACTCGGCCCTTGTTAAATAGACCCCATCGAGTTGGAATAAGTAATGTATGCATGCGTTTAGAATTGGTCATTCTATCATTTAATTTAATTGTTCTTATTTGTCATCTTGGTGTTTCACACAGCTTCACCAACAGTTAAATTAAGTTGGAGATTTTTCACTGATTCTAAGCAAATTGTGCTCAAGTGTTCGATCACTGGCTACTATCCTTCTGATATTTTGGTGACTTGGCTAAGGAATGGGCAACGTATGACTAATTCAGTCCTGAGCACACCACAGAGGAATGCAGATGGAACATATAGAGCAAACAGCACAATGAACCTTATGCCAGCAGAGGTCAGGGATCAACCAGACATTATGTGCCAAGTACAACATGAATCCCTTAAGAATCCAATTGGGGACGGCTTAAAAATAGATAAAGGTAAGAACAATTTACATTTTAATGCAGATTAATGTAAAAAACAATGAATTTTTAGATATTCATTGCATTCATCCAAAAACAATAAATGAGCTGTCCCTTTAATTAAAAAATGAACTTACAAATGCATGAGAGAAAAAATGTAGTTGATTCACTAGCAGTGAAACGTTACTCTAAAATTAGAAAATATTTTACTCTAGTAGGGAAAGGCTTTCAATTTACACTGCATATGAAAAGACAGATTAGACAAACAGGAGCCAGCAGTAGTCTGTAAACGAGAGTATACATCCGACACTTTGGCGCTTGGTTAGGAGTCTGAAAATCAGCACAATGTTATTAAAAAATAAGCAAAACTATAAATTTATATAAAACCAAACCACTACCAGATGGGCTATATAAATGGATCATCTGCAAAACATTTATGCAAAGAAAAATCTAGTGTACAATGTACCTTTTAATGTGTATAATATGTAGGGAAAGACACTAATAGTCACTGATCTACATCTGTGTTTCTCTCCAGACGTTCCTTCAGTGCAGATTTTCTCTTTACCAATTCAGAAGGATTCAGAACAATTATTTATATGTGAAGTGAGTGGACTTGGCTCTAAATTTGTCAACGTGAACTGGTTGCAGAATAAGAGGCATATTGCGATGAAGGACATAAGTGCAAGCTCTGCTTTCTATTACCCCCTAAGACCAACGCTAATTAAAAAGAACGATACTAATATCTCCTGTGTGGTGCAACATGAGTTACTGTCTGGTCCTATCGCTAATACAATACAACTGAAAACAGATGGTGAGTATATAATACGTTGGAATTCAATAGAAAATAAAGCTAATAAAGCACAATGTTATATTGGGAAGCACAGAAACTGTTTTGGTGATAATGAGGAAAAATTATATTCTATTTATCTTGTGATGACATCATCTCACTAGTGAGTACAAGCATCCTTTTTGAAATTAAAGGGACACTGAATCCAAATTTTTTCTTTCGTGATTCAGATAGAGCATGCAATTTTAATCAACTTTCTAATTTACTCCTATTATCAAATTTTCTTCATTCTCTTGTTATGTTTATTTGAAAAGCAAGAATGTAAGTTTAGATGCCGGCCCATTTTTGGTGAACAAACTGGGTTGTCCTTGCTCATTGGACAGCACCAATAAACAAGTGCTGTCCATGGTTCTGAACCAAAAATTTGCTGGCTCCTTAGCTTAGATGCCTTCTTTTTTAAATAAAGATAGCAAGAGAATGAAGAAAAATTGATAATAGGAGTAAAATAAACAAAAGCGTGATGGGTGGGCTAAACCCTCTCTCACTCTCAAAATATGCAGGGAGACATGAGACCTTAAATTTCATATGAGAGGCCCTGTGTATGTCTAGGTAAGTGATGGCTAACCTTGGCAACCCTATTGTTTCAAAACTACATTTCCCATAATGCTCAACTAGACCTCAGAGTGCCTAAACCTCATGAGAAATATAGTTCCAAAACATCTGGGCTGTCAAGGTTAGCCATAATTGGTCTAAATGCTTAATGATTGTTGTAACTATAGTAAATATCTTGGGTTCTATTTTGTGTGGGCTGGGAAACATGCAGTAGCCCTTATGATGCATAGCATGTCACCACTCAAATTTTAGCTTTCTGTAGCCAATCATTATAGTATTAATAATGACTTTGCAACAACTACTGACAGCATTTTGTTTGTTGGTACCAGGCCTCATATATCATTACATCTTTTTATAAATGCAAATTTGGGTTGCTAAAAAATAGGACAAGTCTGTGGGGTAGATTTACCAATGTCTGCCGCACATCGATAAATGTCGACAGCATACGCCGTCGGCATTTATCATTGCATAAGCAGTTCTAGTGAACTGCTTGTGCAATGCCGCCCCCTACAGATTTGCGGCCGCTAGCAGGGGTGTCAATCAACCCAATCGTATGTGATTGGGCGGATTGCTGTCCGCCACCTCTGAGGGGGCGGACAGCAATCCGCCCAATCACATACGATTGGGTTGATTGACACCCCTGCTAGCGGCCGCAAATCTGTAGGGGGCGGCATTGGTCTTAAGACCACTGTTCCTTAACTTTTCCGCCACCTAAAAAGTTGATTACTGCAATCTTCCCAATCCGATACGATTGGGATGATTGACACCCCCTGCTAGCGGCATTGCACAAGCATTTTCCAAGAAATACTTGTGCAATGCAAATGCCGACAGCGTATGCTGTCGGCATTTAATGAGGTCGAGCGGGCATGGTCCGCAACAGCAAATCATGTCCGTTCGACCCTTAATAAATCTACCCCTTTGTGCTTAGGCATTGTTAAAGAAAGTCAAACAAACTTTGAGATTTCTGATAGGACATACAATTTTTTTATATATATATAAAAAAAAAATTCCAACTTAATTATTTTATCAGAATTACTTTTTTTTTTTTTTAATATCCTTTGCAGTAGAGTATAGTTCAGTTGGAAGCACTCAGCTAGATTACGAGTTTGGCATTATGAGTGAAAAAGCAGCGTTATGGCTCATTGTCGCCACTATAATAAACCTATTACCCCCAAAACCGCCGCCCTCCAGCAACGCAAACACTATTTAAATATTATTTACCCCTAATCTGCCATCAACCCACACCGCCGCTATAATAAACCTATTGACCCCTAAACCTCTAGCCTCCCACATCACTAACTCTACATAAATATATTAACCCCTAAACCTAACCCTAACCCTAACGTAACCCTAATCCTAAACATAACCCTAACCCTAACATAACCCTAAGCCTAACACCCCCTAACTTAAACATAATTAAAGTAAAGCTAAATAAAACTTACAATTATTAACAACATAATTCCTATTTAAAACTAAACACAAACTTACCTGTAAAATAAAACCTAAGTTAGCTACAATATAACTAATAGTTACATTGTAGCTATCTTAGATTTTAATTTTTTTTTACAGGTAAGTTTGTATTTATTTTAACTAGGTAGACTAGTTACTAAATAGTTATTAACTATTTACTAACTACCTAGCAAAAATAAATACAAAGTTACCTGTGAAATAAAACCTAACCTGCCTTACACTAAAACCTTCCATTACAATAAAATAAAATTAATAAAATACAATTGACTACACTAAATTACAAAAAAAAATATCAAAATTAAAAACGAATTACTCGGGGGGGCGGAGCTAGCCACTGAAGAGAAGAGACGCACATTCCAGGAGCTCCTAAAAAATAATTTAATTTGGGGGTAAAAGTAATAGTTTTCAGCTTAACATCAGATCTAGGACTTTACTTGGGCAGAGCAATCTGTATAGAAACCCATTTGAGGAGATTCAGAACTTATTAAGGCATGTGAGGACCGTGATTATTGATCCTACAGATGCAGCCTGCTTTGTGTGGAACTTAATATTACGCATTTAATTATGGAGGACTTCTATCGACAGGCCCTAGTCCTGATTGACAGTTTTGCAGGGAGGATGCACAACAACCTAGATAGCCTGCACCTTATGAGCAATTTTGGTAATATACAGAAAACTGATGCGCTATATACAATGGCGACTACCATGTGCCCTACAGCAACCACAAATGCTACTGATCTGGGCGATCACATGTGGGAAGTCACCGAGGAGAATGAAGATCCACTTGAGGCATTGCAGATCGAAATCCCTGTGAAGAAACAACACATGGGGAGAGCATTATCTGAACCCTGGTTTGCGTATTTGCAGAGGACAGATGATACTGAGCCTAATTACGCCAGACCAGTTACCTGTTGCTCCAGAGTTTACCCCGGAGATGACTTACCCAGCGCCGAACGAGCTATGGATACAGGTCCCATTGAATCGATAATAACCCTATCCTCACAGCTTATTACTTCAGCATCGAGTCACAATTAGTGATGTTGCGAACCTAAAAATTTCGGTTCGCGAACGGCGGACTCGAACTTCCGCAACTGTTCGCGAACCGGCGAACCGGGCGAACCGCCATAAACTTCAATAGGCAGGCGAACTTTAAAACCAACAGGGACTCTTTCTGGCCACAATAGTGATGGAAAAGTTGTTTCAAGGGGACTAACACCTGAACTGTGGCATGCCGGAGGGGGATCCATGGCAAAACTCCCACGGAAAATTACATAGTTGATGTAGAGTCTGCTTTTAATCCATAAAAGGGCATAAATCACCTAACATTCCTAAATTGTTTGGAATAACGTGCTTTAAAACATCAGGTATGATGTTGTATCGATCAGGTAGTGTAAGGGTTACGCCCGCTTCACAGTGACAGACCAAACTCCCCGTGTAATGCACCGCAAACAACCGCAGACAGTCCATTTGCACAACCACCAGATAGATAGATTTGATAGATAGATACATAGATCAATCGATGCAATATACATTTGATAGATACGAATTACATAGATCAATCGATGCAATATACATTTGATAGATACGAATTACATAGATCAATAGATGCAATATACATTTGATAGATACAAATTACATAGATCAATAGATGCAATATACATTTGATAGATACGAATTACATAGATCAATAGATGCAATATACATTTGATAGATACGAATGATAGTTAGATAGATTTGATAGATAAATAGATAGATTTGATAGATATATAATTTCACCAGACAGAGAATTACAAGACGTGTGGTCTGGAACCCATGGTAAGGTTCCCAGAAGCAGTTGCGGCGCCAGGGGACGTGTATATGGCATGGATTTTCGGAACCTGGAGATGGAAAAAGATGCTCGGTCGGTCCTCCTACTTCAAATTTGGGGCACTGCGCGTGCAATCTACTGTGCCACCAGATATGAGTGGTGTGTTAAGTAGTACTATTCTTAACAGTTTAATCCCTGTTATGTGCCTTTTTTTGGTTTGGGTTTTGTAGCCACAGTGCAGCACCAGAGGCCAGAAACATTAGGCATGTACAAATGCCTGAAAAATTAGCTATTGTTGCAGACGCTGCTGTAGCAGCGGCCAGAAAAATTGATGTTTGTTTGACAGTTAGAAAGTGCCCTAAAACATTGGGGCTTGAACCCTAGTTGTTGGCGGATAAGTCACCCAAGTCATCCGGCATTCGAAGATAAAATACAGCAGCGTGTGTACCATTTGTAGCCCAAAGCAGCTCATCTCATCAGGCCTTTTTTACTCAAATGTATCGCACAATGTCAGTCCCTTCGGGATCCATCCCTCATTCATTTTAATAAAGGTGAGATAATCAAGACTTTTTTGACCTAGGCGACTTCTCTTCTCAGTGACAATACCTCCTGCTGCACTGAAGGTCCTTTCTGACAGGACACTTTAAGCGGGGCAGGCCAGAAGTTCGATTGCAAATTGGGATAGCTCAGGCCACAGGTCAAGCCTGCACACCCAGTAGTCAAGGGGTCCATCGCTCCCCAGAGTGTCGAGATCCGCAGTTAATGCGAGGTAGTCTGCTACCTGTCGGTTGAGTCGTTCTCTGAGGCTGGATCTCGAAGGGCTGTGGAGATGCATATGAGTTAAAAAGGTCCGCATGTCCTCCATCAACAACACGTCTGGAAAGCGTCCTGTCCTTGCCGGCGTGGTCATGGGAGGAGGAGGATTACTTTCATCTCTTCCCCTGTTAGATTCCCGCTGTGCTGTGACATCACCCTTATACACTGTGTAAAGCATACTTTTTAATTTATATTTGAGCTGCTCCATCCTTTCTGACTTGCGGGAATTCGGTAACATTTCAGTCACTTTATGCTTATACCGGGGGTCTAGTAGCGTGGACACCCAGTACAGGTCGTTCTCCTTCAGCTTTTTTATACGAGGGTCCCTCAACAGGCACGACAGCATGAAAGACCCCATTTGCACAAGGTTGGATGCCGAGCTAATCATGTCCCGTTCCTCGTCCTCACTGATCTCACTGAAGGTATCTTCTTCCCCCCAGCCACGTACAACACCACGGGTACCAGATAGGTGACAACAACGAGCACCCTGGGATGCCTGTTGTGCTTGGTCTTCCTCCTCCTCCTCAAAGCCACATTCCTCCTCTGACTCCTCTTCCTCACAATCCTCTTCCTGCATTGCCGCTGGTCCAGCAAGCGATGCTGATCAGGCTGTTTCTGGTGGTGATGGAGACCACAACTCTTCCTCTTCCTCTTCACGCTCATCTACGGCCTGATCCAGCACTCTTCGCAGGGCACGCTCCAGGAAGAAAACAAATGGTATGATGTCGCTGATGGTGCCTTTGGTGCTACTGACTAGGTTTGTCACCTCCTCAAAAGGACGCATGAGCCTACAGACATTGTGCATGAGCGTCCAGTAATGTGGCAAAATCCCCAGCTCCCCAAAGGCTGTCCTAGCACCCCGGTCATACAAATACTCGTTAACAGCTTTTTCTTGTTGTAGCAGGCGGTCAAACATTAGGAGTGTTGAATTCCAACGTGTCGGGCTGTCGCAAATCAAGCGCCTCACTGGCAGGTTGTTTCGCCGCTGGATATCTGACAAGTGCACCATGGCCGTGTAGGAACGCCTGAAATGGCCACACACCTTCCTGGCCTGCTTCAGGATGTCCTGTAAGCCTGGGTACTTATGCACAAAGCGTTGTACAATCAGATTACACACATGTGCCATGCACGGCACATGGGTCAACTTGCCCAATTTCAATGCCGCCACCAAATTACTTCCATTGTCAGAAACAACTTTGCCAATCTCCAGTTGGTGCGGAGTCAGCCACTGATCCACCTGTGCATTCAGGGCAGACAGGAGTGTGACCAAGATGGCGTGACACTGCCGTATCCGGGATGTTGAATAGTACCTGGGAAGCTGGGGGGTGCCGTTCATGTGGAGCAAGACGCAACAGCAGAAGAGAACTCAGCCGAGGAAGAGGTTATGGAAGAGGATGGAGTAGGAGGAGTAGAGGAGGTAGCAGCAGGCCTGCCTGCAAGTCGTGGCGGTGTCACCAACTCCTCTGCAGATCCACGCATTTTATGCTTGTCAGCCGTCAGCAGGTTTACCCAATGCGCAATGTAGGTGATATACCTGCCATGACCATGCTTTGCAGACCAGCTATCAGTGGTCAGATGGACCCTTGCCCCAACGCTGTGTGCCAGACATGCCATTACTTCCTTTCGCACAATCCAGTACAGGTTGTGGATTGCCTTTTATGAAAAGAAATTTTGGCCGGGTACCTTCCACTGCGGTGTCCCAATAGATACAAATTTTTTGAACGCCTCAGACTCCACCAGTTTGTATGGTAAAAGCTGGCGGGCTAAGAGTTCAGACAAGCCAGCTGTCAGACGCCGGGCAAGGGGGTGACTTTGGGAAATTGGCTTCTTACACTCAAACATGTCCTTGACAAACACCTGACTGTGGGCAGATGAGCAGGAACTGCTCCGGAAGAGAGACGGAGTGGCGGATTGTTGAGAGGGGGCAAGGAGGACAGCAGTGGTTGACGTGGCTGAAGATGCTGGACCAGGAGGAGGATGGCGTCTTTGAGTTTGTGTGCTGCTTCTACTCCTGTGTTCATCCCATCGGTGTTTGTGATGTGAGACCATGTGCCTTCGCAAAGCAGTTGTACCTAGGTGGGTGTTGGACTTCCCACAACTCAGTTTCTTTTGGCACAGGTTGCAAATGGCATCGCTGTTGTCAGAGGCAGACACACACAAAAAAGCCACACTGCTGAGCTCTGCGATGACGGCATTCTGCTGGTGGCAACAGCATGCGTTGATTGGCGTGCTGTCTGGCTGACCCCGGGTGCCGATGCATGCTGTCTGACTGTGCCACTAGCTCCTTGCGACGACCTCCCCCTGCTTCCAACTCGTCTCCTCCTCCTCCTCCTCTCTGTCTCCCCATCTGAACTTTCCCCCTCTTCTTCTTCTCTTCTAGCGGGCACCCACGTGACATCCACAGACGCATCATCATCAACCGCTTCACTTGTATCTGACAAATCAACAAAGGAAGCAGCAGCGGGTACAACATCACCATCATCATCACACCGTACGTCCATGTCTGTAATTCTGCCTGACTGAGACATATCACTGTTATCTACATCCTCTGTCAATTATGGTTGCGTATCACTCATTTCTTCCAACTGATGTGTCAATAACTCCGCTGACAGATCAAGTGAAGTGGCTGTGGTGCTAGTGTTGGTGGTGGCACTGGTCACTTGAGAGGTGCCCGAAACTAAGCTGGAGGTGGATGGTGCGTCAAGGTTAGGAGCGGAAGCTGTAGAAGATTGGGTGTCCTGTGTTAGCCATTCAACTAGGTCCTCCTCAGAACTTTTCGCGTTCATGGCACGTGGCCTCTGAACACTGTGCATTATTGTAGGGTCAAAGGGAATCACAGCACCACGACCACAATGGCACCTGCGGGGTGGCCTACCTCTGCCTGTCATTTTTTTTTTTAAATGTACACTTACACTACTATTAAACAAGATATGAGTGGTGGCACTTGGCAAGTGGGCACAGTATACGCTGTGAGCCTGACACAAAAAAACAGACTGATGTTTCACAGTCAAAAATGTTTATTTTTTAAATATTTAAACTAATGTTACAACAAATATGAGTGGTGCCACTAACTTGGCAAGTGGGCCTGGCACACACGCTGGCAGGCAGGCAAATGCAATAAGATTACAATAGTAGACTGATGTTTCACAGTCCAAAAAGTTTTTTTTTTAATATTTACACTACTGTTACAACAAATATGATTGGTGCCACTAACTTGGCAAGTGGGCCTGGCACACACGCTGGCAGGCAGGCAAATGCAATAAGATTACAATAGCAGACTGATGTTTTACAGTCAAAAAATTGTTTTTTTTAAATATTTACACTACTGTTATAACAAATATGATTGGTGGCACTAGTTGGCAAGTGGGCCTGGCACGCACACTGGCAGGCAGCTGCAATTAGATTACACTAGCTGAATGATGTTTCACAGTCAAAAACGTTTTTTTTTTAAATATTTACAATACTGTTATAACAAATATGATTGGTGGCACTAGTTGGCAAGTGGGCCTGGCACGCACGCTGGCAGGCAGGCAACTGCAATTCGATTGCACTAGCAGACTGATGTTTCACAGTCAAAAAAGTTTTTTTTTTTAAATATTTACACTACTGTTAAAACAAACATGAGTGGTGCCACTAACTTGGTAAGTGGGCCTGGCACACACTGGCAGGCAGGCAGGCAACTTCAATAAGATTACAATAGCAGACTGATGTTTCACAGTGCAAAATTTTTTTTTAAAAATATTTACACTACTGTTACAACAAATATGATTGGTGGCACTAGTTGGCAAGTGGGCCTGGCACACACGCTGGCAGGCAGGCAACTTCAATTAGATTACACTAGCAGACTGATGTTTCACAGTCAAAAATTATTTTTTTTTAAATATTTACACTACTGTTATAACAAATATGATTGGTGGCACTAGTTGGCAAGTGGGCCTGGCACACACGCTGGCAGGCAGGCAACTTCAATAAGATTACAATAGCAGACTGATGTTTCACAGTCCAAAAAGTTTTTTTTTTAAATATTTACACTACTGTTACGACAAATATGATTGGTGGCACTAGTTGGCAAGTGGGCCTGGCACACATGCTGGCAGGCAGGCAACTTCAATTAGATTACACTAGCAGACTGATGTTTCACAGTCAAAATATTGTTTTTTTAAAATATTTACACTACTATTATAACAAATATGATTGTTGGCACTAGTTGGCAAGTGGGCCTGGCACACACTCTGGCAGGCAGGCAGGCAACTGCAATTCGATTGCACTAGCAGACTAATGTTTCACTGTCAAAAAAGTTTTTTTTTTTAATATTAACACTACTGTTACAACAAATATGAGTGGTGCCACTAACTTGGCAAGTGGGCCTGGCACACACGCTGGCAGGCAGGCAACTTCAATAAGATTACAATAGCAAACTGATGTTTCACAGTCCAAAAAGTTTTTTTTTAAATATTTACACTACTGTTACAACAAATATGATTGGTGGCAACAGTTGGCAAGTGGGCCTGGCACACATGCTGGCAGGCAACTGTAATTAGATTACACTAGCTGAATGATGTTTCACAGTCAAAAAAGTTTTTTTTTTAAATATTTACAATACTGTTATAACAAGTATGATTGGTTGCACTAGTTGGCAAGTGGGCCTGGCACACACGCTGGCAGGCAGGCAACTGCAATTCGATTGCACTAGCAGACTGATGTTTCACAGTCAAAAAAGTTTTTTTTTAAATATTTACACTACTGTTACAACAAATATGAGTGGTGCCACTAACTTGGCAAGTGGGCCTGGCACACACGCTGGCAGGCAGGCAATTTCAATTAGATTACACTAACAGACTGATGTTTCACAGTCAAAAAAGTTTTTTTTTTAAATATTTACTCTACTGTTATAACAATTATGAGTGGTGGCACTAGTTGGAAAGTGGGCCTGGCACACACGCTGGCAGGCAGGCAACTGCAATTAAATAACACTAGCAGACTGATGTAAAAGTTTTTTTTTTTTAAATTTACACTAATGTTACAACAGATATGAGTGGTGGCACTGAGGATGGAAGTAGGCACAGTATATGCTGGGAGCCTGACACACAGGCTGGCACTAGTGGCAGGCTGGCCTGGCAACTAAAATTAAATAACACTAGCAGATTGATGTAAAAATTTTTTTTTACAAAATTTACACTAATGTTACAACAGATAGGAGTGGTGGCACTGAGGATGGAAGTAGGCACAGTATATGCTGGGAGCCTGACACACAGGCTGGTACTAGTGGCAGGCTGGCCTGGCAACTAAAATTAAATAACACTAGAAGACTGATGTAAAAGTTTTTTTTTTAAAAAGTTACACTAATGTTACACCAGATATGAGTGGTGGCACTGAGGATGGAAGTAGGCACATTATATGCTGGGAGCCTGACACACAGGCTGGCACTAGTGGCAGGCTGGCCTGGCAACTAAAATTAAATAACACTAGCAGACTGATGTAAAAGTTTTTTTTTTTTTTAAACTTACACTAATGTTACACCCGATAAGAGTGGTGGCACTGAGGATGGAAGTAGGCACATTATATGCTGGGAGCCTGACACACAGGCTGGCACTAGTGGCAGGCTGGCCTGGCAACTGCAATTAAATAACACTAGCAGACTGATGTAAAAGTTTTTTTTTTTTAAAATTACACTAATGTTACAACAGATAGGAGTGGTGGCACTGAGGATGGAAGTAGGCACAGTATATGCTGGGAGCCTGACACACAGGCTGGCACTAGTGACAGGCTGGCCTGGCAACTAAAATTAAATAACACTAGCAGACTGATGTAAACGTTTTTTTTTAAAAAAAGTTACACTAATGTTAAAACAGATATGAGTGGTGGCACTGAGGATGGAAGTAGGCACAGTATATGCTGGGAGCCTGACACAAAGGCTGGCACTAGTGGCAGGCTGGCCTGGCAACTAAAATTAAATAACACTAGCAGACTGATGTAAAAGTTTTTTTTTAAAAGATTTACACTAATGTTGCACCAGATATAAGTGGTGGCAGTGAGCAAGTAGGCACAGTATATGCTGTGAGCCTCACACACAGGCTGACAGGCAGGCAAATGCAATTAGATTACAAAAAAAAAAAAAAAAAAAAACGACTGAAGTTCTAGCCCTAAAAAGGGCTTTTTGGGCTGAAGTTCTAGCCCTAAAAGGGCTTTTTGGGGTGCTGTCCTTACAGCAGAGATCAGATGAGTCCTTCAGGACTGTAGTGGACACTGAATACACTAGCCTAGCTATCAATTTCCCTATAAAATCACCAGCAGCAGCACTATCACTCCTTTCACTAAGAATTCAGAGTGTGTGCGTGGCTTACACAGTCGGCGGCCATGTCTGGGAAGTTCTCCCTCTACTTCGTGATGGCGGTGCTGGGCTCGATGCGATGGTGACATATGCACGGGCTGAAGAAGTGCTGTTTTGTAGATGCAGCGCTTTGGTCCTAGATGGCTTTGAGGATCAAGTGTTCCAGGGTGAAGGACTATCTTTAGGTCTTGGGCTGCCTTTGACCTATTTTGAAGCAGGCTAATATGGTCAATTAGTGGAAAATGGTACTGGATATCTCTTGAACAAACTTATCTTTAATTGTTTGCATATTACATTATCGTTAAACTTTTCTGTTGAAGTGTGATAAAGTGGACTATCTTTCTCAAAACCCTCTTAGTCATCTATGGACTTGTGAATGTGGACTAACCCTTCATTATTGGTATTTCATTAAGAGTGTGAACACTCATTAAAGGAAAATGGGGTTACTCTATATGTGTGGGCTAAGCGTGAACATAAACTGTCTATTTTCACAGACTTATTCTAGTTTAAATTAGTAGCTTACATTCATGTTTACTATATTCTGTTTGTATGTTTCACTATGTTGCAGAGAATTTTTTTTTTTTAAGGTTACTCAGATTTGCTGTTTCTATATCTGATTTTATTAGGTCATATAGAACTATATTGTTTAAGCCATATATTTTAAAACAAGTTATAATGCAGAATTTGGCTTTAAATTAATATTCCTGGATATAAGATGCAATAGCCATTTCCCACCGCTAGAGGGGAGTCATGGTTTAATTATAAATTGTTCACCATAATGTTTTGTGCTCAATATTTTTTGTACCCCCATACCTTGCCTTTGGGACCATGATATCCGTAATGTGGTGGCGTTTATGGTTTCTTAAAATAACTTTCTATTTAGAGAATATTTTGTATAAGGTTCCCACCCATGTCCCCCTCAGTTCATGTATCAATGTATGTATTTGTCTTTTTTTTGCTTTGAAGCACTACAAGACCCTTTATTTGAGTAAATACCCAGCACAAACATGGTTAGTCTACAAACAATAATACACTATAAAGTCCTGGACACCCTAGAATCCCTTTATTTTTAGAATGAGAGCTGCTATTTAATTACCTTAGAGATCACCTTTACCACAACCTCCTAATCACTAGTAACAACTCATTTGATATAGTATAATAAGCCCAATAGCTCCCGTCTTATTATAATAATAATAAAAAAAAAGAGGGCCCTATAACAGTCATTAAAGCTATCTCATATACCCCCCCCCCCCCCTCTTATAGTACTCTGGTCTTCTTTTGATTTAACCAGAGATCTATATTGCGGTTTTCCTCGACATATACCGCACTTATTATTATATTCTATCTCAAAGCTATCCATATATGTTCACAGCAAATTTCTTTTTTCCGGTCCTACAGTTATGCATCTTAATACCATGGCCTGTAATATTCTTGATAGAGCTCATTTGCCAATTAGTTGACAAGGGAGAACAGACTGGAGATGAGATCTATGATAGTTAACTTTTATACAACCATAACAATATATACAGGTTTCTGCAAAAGGGTATGGTCTGTATCTTTGTCTGAGTAGTGTTGGAGGCTGGTCCTCACCCAAGGGCCCTGGGTGGCATAGGATTCGGAGGATACTACTTATTTGGACTATTATGGTTTTTGCTCTCCCTAAAAGTTGCTGTGTTGTCATAGACCATTCTCTCTTGTCTATCCCATATGTACAGGTACTGTGTAATTCTGTAAACAAAGCTGTGTTGATACTGGTAATGTTTCTATGTTATCTATAATAACTGTAGGACATCTTAGAGCGACTATTCCGCCTAAGTATATTGATATTTTAGTCTTTGTTGAACACGTGGAATGGAGATCACCCATATAAATATTTGTATATATGTTTATGTTGAGCATATTCTTTCATATACTTTATAATTATAGGATAATTGTGCATTGACACCTCTTATAGGTTTAATTATGTTATTATATGCATTTTCTCTAAAATTGTCCTGATAATACTTGTTGGGTTCTCCCATTTATATAACTCATTATTAACAGACTGAGGTCCAAAGGAGGCCTCTAAGATTTACGGAGAACTTTCCCATCCTTTAAATTAAAAGAAAAAAGTGAGGTCTATTTTATGTAAATAGAAATGTATTTGTGATGTAACAAATCCAACAGTATATTTGCATCAATGTCCTTGATGGTGTTCTTTCTCTAAGAATGTTACTAATGCTCTTTGAAGTATTACATGTATGTAATGTAACTTTTTTTAACCTCAATAAAAAAAAATAATAAAAAAAAAACAACCCCCCCCCAAACCCCCCGAATTACTCCTAATCTAAAAGCCCTATCAAAATAAAAAAAAAACCAAGTCTACACTAAACTGCCAATAGCCCTTTAAAGGGCCATTTGTGGGGCATTGCCCTAAAGATATCAGCTCTTTTTCCTGTAAAAAAAATACAAACAACCCCCCGACAGTAAAACCCACCACCCAACCAACCAACCACCCCCCAAATAAAAATCTATCTAAATAAACTTAAGCTAACCATTGCCCTGAAAAGGGCATTTGTATGGGCATTGCCCTTAAAAGGACATTCCGCTCTATTGCTATGCCCTGGAAAGGGCAATCAGCTCTTTTATGATAAGCCCAAACCCTAACCTAAAAAAAAAAAAACCTACCCAAAAAACCCTTAAAAAAAACTAACACTAACCCCGACGATCCACTTACAGTTATCGAAGTCCAGACATCCACCCTCATCCAGGCGGCGAAGTCCTCATCCAAGCGAAAAGAAGTCTTCATCCAGACGGAATCTTCTATCTTCATCCATCCGGCACGGAGCGGGTCCATCTTCAAGACATTAAGGGTTAATGTTATGTTAGGGTTAGGTTTAGGGGTTAATATATTTATGTAGTGTTAGTGATGTGGGAGGCCAGAGGTTTAGGGGTTAATAACTTTAGTATAGTGGCGTTGACATTGGGGGCAGCAGATTAGGGGTTAATAAGTGTAGGTAGGTGGCGGCGATGTTAGGGGCAGCAGATTAGGGGCTAATAAATTTATGTAGGTGACGGTGACATTGGGGCAGCAGATTAGGGGTTAATAAATTTATATAGGTGGCGGCGACATTGGGGGCAGCAGATTAGGCAGATTAGGGGTTAATAAATTTATATAGGTGGCGGCGACATTGTGGGCAACAGATTAGGGGTTAATAAGTGTATGTAGGTGGCAACAATGTTAGGGGCAGCAGATTAGGGGTTTTTAGACTCGGGATTATGTTAGGATGTTAGGTTTAAACACAACTTTTTATTTTCCCATATGAATCAATGTGGCTGCGTTACGGAGCTTCTAGTTCCGCAATCGCAGGTGTTAAGCTTTTTTTTGCCAGCTCTCCCCATTGATGTCTATGGGGAAATCGTACACAAGCACGTCAAAGCAGCGCTTTTTTCGTTGCGGTATGGAGCTCAACGCCATCATAGCGCCTGTACAAGCCTGCATTTTACAAACTCGTAATAGCAGCACTATAGGAAAGTGAAATAACACCAAAAATGTTGCGGTCGTTAATTTCCCTATAGCGCTCAAAACTCGTAATCTGTCTGTCTGTTTGCTACAATATTTGTAACAATGTCATACATTGTTGAGCACTATATAAAAAGTTTGGAACAATGCATAAAATAACAAAAACTGCTGCCATACAATGCTCAACTGAGCCTACCCAGATATGCTCTTTTACAACAGATACTAAGAGAACAAAGTAAATTTGATAATATAAGTAAATTGGGATATATTTCTAAAATTGCATAATTTAACTGAATTAGGAATGTTTATGAATTTCATGTCCCTTTCTGATTTCTCTGGAATCTTCTTCAGGTAGCAAACAAAGATCCAGGGAGGTGGCAGCTGTTCTTTTGACCATGGCATGCACTGTAGCTGCAGCTGGACTTGTACTGTGGTTCTTGATCAGCAGAAGAAAATGTAAGTAAATAAAGTTAGTAATTGCCTATTTAACATTCAAGCTTTTATGTTGTGAAAATATTTATTATTAAAGGAATATTTGTACCCCAATTACACTCTCTTAAAAATTAAATAAGTAGCCATAGTGTTGCTCTTATAATGTTAAATGGACAGTCATGTCCAAAATAAACTTTCATGATTCAGGTAGAGAATGTAATTTTAAACAACTTTCCAATTCACTTTTATCACCAATTTTGCTTTGTACTTTTTTAAGATGAAGTCCATAGGTGTCCATAACATGTGGGATATATTTCCTGCCACTGGGAGGAGGTCAAGAAAGGTCACAAGAGCTTTAATCCCTCCCACCTCCTCTCCCCACTCAGGGCCAAATTACGAGTGGACCGCAAAATATCACTTTCACAAGTGCAATGTTTTTTCGCTTTTCTCAGTAATACCAGTGCTCACAAATGTGCATTGGTATTACAAGTTAAGCACAATGCATTGCAGGGAAGTTTTGTGCTCACGAGAGCACGCTTCCATAGGCTCTAATGGGAGCCTCGTTCTCATGCATTGGGGGTAAGGGGGTAAGTTGTGCAGCTTGGGCAGCAAATGTTAAATATATATGTATATGAATATATACATATACTGTATATCATGTGTTTATATGTGTATATACACATTTTAACACATACATACATATGTATATAAGCATATACATATATATTTACAGTTTTAACACCATAGACCCCAATGTAAAGGCACTTTCCGTTGCTGTTTTATTTCTAATACCCCACAGTCTTCAGTTTTCAAAATACTATGAGAACAGATTTTAGCGGTTATTACCATACAAAGTAAGCATAAGCGAAAATCAGGAGATTTACCTCACACTACCTGTAATACGCATAGTCCTATCCCCCAGGCTCATTTACCACCAACGTTACAAAACTCTCTCGGCTGAGTCTGTGTCTGAGGGTTGCGAGGGTGAAGTCTCCTCTGAGGACCTTAATCCTATGCCTGAGCCTGAGGCTGATTCCATGTTAGATTTAAAGTGGACCAAATCCGCTTCTTACTTCAGGAAGTTTTGAACAACTTGCAACTGTCAGAACTGAATCAAGAGGATCCCAAACTTGCAAATAAGCTGAATCAAGTTTTTAAAGCTCCACCTAAAGTGCCTAAGGTTTTTGAAGCACAAGACTTTACAGACTATATAGCCAAATAATGGAAGAAACCAGGCATTCCTTTTGCACCTTCAAACTGGTTAAAATATTTTATCCACTTTCAGAGAAGAATTTAACAGCCTGGGAAGTAGTTCCTAAGGTTGATGGAGCTATTTCTATCTTAGCTAGACACACTATTATTATTATTATTCTTTATTTATAAAGCGCCAACAGATTCCGCAGCGCTGCCCATGGGTACAAGGATAACAGTACAGTGGAGAAACAATACGATAAGCCACAACATTTTACAGACAAATACAGGGGGAATTGAGGGCCCTGTTCCCGTGGGAACTTACAATCTAGATGGGTAGCACTACTATTCCTATGGTGGATAGTTATTCATTTAGGGATCTAATGGATTGCAAATCTTAGTTCTTGCTTAGGAAATTATTCTCCCAATCAGCTCTTCAGCTTTGACCTGCAGTTGTCATCACCTGTGTGGCCACTGCGGTTTCCTTCTGTGATTCTCTTTCTCATATGTTTTCTAATCAATCTTCTGAGGATATTACCAACTGCATTAAAGTCCTTAAAATGGTTAATGATTTAATTTGTGATGCAGTCTTTGATGTAACATATATGTCCATTGCTGTTTTCTTAAAGAGAGCTTTATGGCTTAAATCTTGGTCAGCTGACATGGTTTTTAAGAATAAGCTAATTATTATTATTATTATTATTATTATTATACTTTATTTATAAAGCACCAACATACTCTACAGCGCTGTTCAAGAGTACAATTAATTTAACTATTACAATAATATAAAACTTGTAAGAGACAAAAATTTGACAAACACAAACAAGAGGAATTGAGGGCCCTATTCCTGTGGGAACTTACAATTTAGAAGGGTAGTGTGACAGACTCCAAATACCTCGACTAGGTATCTCCGCCAAACGATCCTTCTTTAGCCTGGAACCTGTAGCTGTAGAGTGGAAAAGTGATTTTAGCAAGAGCCCCCCCTAATAACCAGACAAGACCAATATTAAGGTGAAACATGAACAGGCTTTATTGGGACAAACACACAGCTTATATACACATTTGCCATCTTGATAAGAGCCCTATCTGATCAAAAGATCCCACCCCTTCAGACAGGCTGGTGCCTCAATAGGAGCCATAGTCACAGAGAGATCCCACAATGGCTATGTCACAGTTTCAAGGTGATCCTGAGGCTGTTCCAGGGTACCTTTGGAAAGCCCCAGGCCCCCAGATTCTCAGTCCTCAGACTCACAGTCCAAAAAGCGTCATGATTTGTGGCTGGCCCAGCCTAGCTGGGGGCCAGAGCGTCAGCTGGGCAAAGGGTACTCAGGACCAGCATGAGGTAGAGGGGTGTCCAAACCCCCAGGTTCCAGAGTGAGCTCCATCTTAGCAATCACCCCAACTCATGCCCATCAAAGGTATAACAAGTTCCCAAAAGAGCAGAGCTCTGGGGCAAAGGGATTCTGGAGAGACCTATGTTAAAGTTCAGCGGGGATCTCAAGCGGGCCCAGCTGACGAGTAGTTCCACAGATTCCAGCTGGGTCTAGGCAAGTCAGGAAGGGCCCAGTGGGACAGCAATCAGTTCTCTTAGGGCAAAGTTTAATAAAGGTAACAATAAAAGGGAAACTGGGGGGATCACAATAATCCACAAGGTTGAGAGGGGGTGGCCTTGGCAGCCTGATATCCGTGACAGTGCTCCCCCCTTCAAGTTCCGGTGGTGCTATTCCAATTTAGTTTGCCCAAGAGAGGCCATCTACATTGCCATTACTCTTTCACGGCCGATACAGAATTGTGAAGTTTAATAGCTGCAAGGCTAAGTTCCACCGCAACAGGTGTCCATTGTCCTCGGAAACCCTGTTGAGCCACACCAGGGGGTTGTGGTCTGTGAGCACTGTAAAAGACCTTCTGTACAAGTATGGTTGCAATTTCTTGAGGGCCCACATCAGTGCCAAACACTCAAATGCTGCATAACCCACATCCCGAGGCAGTAGTTTTCGACTGATGTAAGCTACGAGGTGCTCACAGCCCTCCTCATCCACCTGGCTCAGCGCTGCTCCCAACCAGAACATGGAGGCCAAAGTGTTTGGATGGTTAAGGAGTGGCCAGGATATGGGCAGAAACTAGTGCTGTTTTCAGTTGTTGGAAGGCAGCCTCACACTCAGGGGACCATAGGACTTGCCAGGGTAAGTGTTTCTTGGTCAGGTCGGTCAGGGGTTTGGTCAGGGTGCTATAGTTAGGGACAAACTTGTGGTAGTACCCCTCTGTGCCAAGAAAGGCTAAGACTTGGGTCTTGGTTTTGGGGGTTGGCCAGTCCCGCATCCCACTCGGTGTCCAAGGTATTGGGCCTCCAACCTTTCTACTGTGCACTTTTCTGGCTTCAGAGTCAGACCCGCAGCCCTAATGTGGTCCAAGATGGTCCCTAGGTGAACCAAGTGTTCCTCCCAGGTATCGCTGTAAATCGTGATGTTGTCCAGGTATACACAGGCATAATTCTGGAGGTTATTGAGGAGGTGATCTACCATCCTCTGAAATGTTGCTGGAGCATTCTTCATCCCAAACAGCATGGCCTTGAACTGGTACAGGCCGAATGGGGTAATGAATGCTGGCTTTGGAATGGATTGCGGGTCCAGAGGAATCTGCCAGTAACCCTTACAGAGATCTAACGTTGTCAGAAAGTTACCCCGAGCGATGCGGTCTAATAGCTCATCCACCCGGGGCATAGGTTAAGCGTTGGTCATGGTCTGGTCGTTAAGCTTACGGTAGTCTACACAGAAGCGGCTCAGGGATGCAGAGGGACTGTTGGAGGGCTTGAAAACTCCTGTATCAAGCATCTCCCTAATCTCGCTGTGCATGTCTTCCCTAACTGACTCAGGAACCCGGTATGCCGGCAGCAATAAGGGTGCCTGTCCCGTGGTCTCCACCCGGAGCACCGCTACTGTGGTGTACCCAGGGTACATGGAGAACATTATCTGTTGGCTCGCAAGTACTTGTCTAACTTGCTCCTGCTGCACAGTCCCTATCCGCTCATCTACTCTTATGTCCCCTATGCCTGCCGGCTTCCTTCTCCACCTGGGCAGCTCCGGCATGGGGAGACTCTCCGAGTCCTCCATGGCTGGAGCACAGATGGTAGGTACCTCCTCTGGCCTCTCCTGGTACACCTTCAGCATGTCCACATGAAAGGTCTGGCAGACTCGTTCATCTGAACATTTGGCTACCAGGTAGGTAGTATGACAGAGCTGTTCTATGACTTGATAGGCTCCCTGCCAAGCGGCCTGCAGCTTATCCGTCTTGGTGGGTTTTAGGGCAAGAAACTTCTGCCCTACTTTCAGGGTGCGGTTGCCAGCAGTATGGTCGTACCACTGCTTCTGCCTACCCTGGGTGATCTGAAGGTTCTCCTGCAACGTGGCGGTGAGGTCCTTCAGACGGTCCCTGAATCCTAGGACATATCCTGTGATGAAGGGTCCCTCCTCCCCAACAGACCCTTCCCTCACCCTCCAGCCATATACCAATTCAAAGGGGGAAAGCCCAGTGGATTCCTGTGGCACCTCCCGGTAAGCGAACAGGAGGTGTGGCAGGTATCTCTCCCAGTGTTTGTGAGAGACAGAGAACATCCAAAGCCGCTGCTTCAGTGTTCTATTAAACCGCTCACATAACCCGTTAGTCTGGGGGTGGTATGGGGAGTTCAGCAGGGTTTTAATCCTGCAGAGCCTCCATAGCTGCTGGGTGAGCTCAGCAGTAAACTGAGTCCCTTTGTCCGGGATAATCTCTCCCACTCTGGCAAAGATCTGGAGCAGGGCATCGGCTACTGTCTCTGCCTGGATGTTAAACAAAGGGATTGCCTCAACTACCTTCAGTATGTATCTCTTCCCGAGAGACTGGGATGGGGCAATGGTCCTACGATGTCAACAGCTATTCTGCTGAATGGTACGTTGATGATAAGGGGGGAGATGCAGGGAAGCTTTAGAGTGTTCACCAGTTTTCCCTATTCTCTGACAGATGTCACAGGTACGGCAGTACTGTCTAACTTCACCCGTGATCCCGGGCCTTAAGAAAGTCTGGGTAAGTTGTTGGTGGTTCCTAGTAATCCCTAGATGTCCAGCAAGGGGGAGGTTATGCCCTATGCAGAGTAGGTCATGTCGATACCTTTATGGCACCACCACCAACTGCCGATTTGGCGTCTGCCAGCTTCCACCACCCTCTGTAACCCGGTACAGGAGCCTTCTGTCCCACTCAAAGCAGTCCCCTCCTAACCCCCTTGGGTCAGTCCCCATCCCAGGCACAGTAGGGGGATAACGTCTGGTCACTTAAGGTCTCCTGGGCAAAGTCAGAGGGGGAAGCCCAAGAGATGGGGTAATCTGTCGGAGTAGGGATCGGGTAGGGTTGGCTTACCTGGGTCCCATGGTTGAGTGCTTCAGCATTAACCCTGGCTTGCTGGCAGGTGGTGATGAGGCAAGTGTCCGTAGGACCATCCATTATAAAGGAGGAGGCAAGAAGTCCCAAGTTATTCCCTAACAACTTCCGCCAGCAACTTCAGTCTGCAAGTGGGCCATGTCCCCCACTTCCACAGCACATGAGCCGGCAACCCAATCCAAGTGGACCCTTTCTGTGGGGATACAGAGCAACTTAACCCCAGCCACACAAACTGTATCAGATTTCCTGGTTTGGTCTGAACTGGTGACCAGATGTGGCTGGACAAGCGTAATGGTGGCCTCGCTGCCCCGTATTCCTTGTGCCTGCTGGCTTTTAATCCACACCTTTTTTTTCTCTCCCTACCTCTCCCCCCTCATGAGTTGACATTTATAGTAGTATCAAATATAGTTTTAAAAAGTCCGTCTAGTAAAGTTATCCGATTAGGAAATCGGGATATAGTTGACAATGACTAAAAAAATATTAAATATTATTTAATGGAATGTAGGTGGAATTAAATAACCCATAAAAAGAAAAATAATTATTTCCTACCTACAACGTTATCAACCAGATATTGTCCTCTACAGGAGACACATTTTAAGGTTCAAGAGATAAATAAACTTAAATTTAAGTGGGTGGACGAAGTCATTGCTACGCCCTGTGAGGGCAGAAAGAAAGGAGTGGCATGTTAAATGAATAAGGGTCTAGAGTATGAGATTATACATACAGACCTTAATAAAGATGAGAAATATATTAAAATAAAAATTCTAATTGATAAAGATATATATATACGTTTTGTAACATATATAGACCAAATTTCATAGACACAGGATTTTGGAAAAAGATGCATATTAGGTTACTCCCATACAGAGATACTAAGCGTATAATAGCGGGTGACTTTAATATGTCTATGCACCCAAAAGTAGATAGAGTATATACAAGGCCTTCTATGCAATACAATAGTGAAGCTAGGATGTTATTAGAATTTTGTAAGAATTTAAAACTGAAAGACATTTGGCGTTTACAGCACCTGGACGAAAGGTCCTTTACGTTTGAATCCAAAACATTTAAGACCCTATCAAGGATATACTTTTTTCTAATTAATGAGAAATTAATTAAGTTAGATTTAAACTCGGAAATTAATTACATATATACAAGACCAATGTGCAAGGAATAATTTCTTTTTCCTAGATAACTTTTACACAACACGCAGTTTGCACATTGGTTAAGAGGGAAATGGGGGGAGTTTTTGTTTCACTATTAATCTTATATCAGTAAGCCAGAAATCTTCTGGGAATCAGCTAAGGCTTTTCTAAAAGGGGAGATTAAAGCATGGTTAGTGAAAGGAAAGAGGATTTCTGGATGCAGAGAACAACAACTATCCAATACTTTAAGGAATAGTTATAGACTGTATATTGATAATCCTGGAAAAAGAACCTGGGATAAATATCAGGAGGCCAAGGCAGACAGAGACTTATTCAAATAACAAATTAATACAAAAAGATCTTAAAAAGTCAGCAGCATACTTAAATTTTAATGGACGGACCCTGAAGTGGTTGTCACTCTTACTCTCCACTCGGAAGAGTTTAAATCAAATAGCAGCGGTTAAAAATAAGGAGGTAAGGGGCGTGTCCGGGCGAGGAACCTGCATGGTCGCACTATCTCAAGCGGGAGATGAATTCCTACTAATCTACTGATTATCACCAGACTTTGGCAGCATTCATACACTTTAACCATGTTGTAAGAAAAGCTATCTCTCATAGAGTGTTTTGATATCTATATTGGCTATGTGTATAAATGTATAGTCGAGATTCAGATAGTTTCTCTGGAGGTGGCCTATACACAGAACTCCTCACTCCCCCCCCCCCCCGGTAACCCGGGTAGCCCAGCATCATTATGGCTGCTATTCAAGAGAAAGCCTACTCAGCGATCCTAAGAAGCCTCAAGGAGTTTGAGATAAGGTTGACTGCGAACTGTGAAAGCCTTATATCTACCATGAAGTCCACAGTAAGGGAGAGTGCTGCACCTAAACCGAAAGAAACGGGAGATGCCATCTTCCTACTACAAAGACCGCACCTCCCTTCATGCCATGCACCGGTACTAGCAGAGAGCTGTGCGGATACTAACTCTCTCTATGTGCAAGATGTTCCGCTTCTACATTGCAATGATCCGGAGTGGGGGGATGCGGCCGGCCCTCCATCCTGGAAAGAAAAACCTACGCACTCACGGAGGGCGCACATCGAAAGGGATCCCCGAAGCGTCAGTCTGAGACACGGAGGTTTGTTATCCCCCACAATTCTACGCTTGATAAGGCTCTATGTCACAGAGAAGGGGCTTATTGCAACTACCTCTCAGCTAGATACTAACACCTGCCAACACATGCAACCTACCCAGCTGGAGAGAGAGGTACTACCCAGCTCTGACTGTGGGCACCTGATACCACTGGAGTCCATGTCCCGGCTGCCCCTGGGACATTCTTTGGGGAATTCAGGTGCCCAAGTTTGGCAAAGCAGCTTAATGTCCGACGACGGTTTGTGTCCTTTAATGATCTACAGTGATCATCCGTCTCCTTTGGCCCCCTCTAGAAGAATAGGAATCGGCTAACTTGCATGGACAATTAGGGGAGGTCTGTCGTCAAGTTACTGTCCATATTTTCAGCAACTTCCCCCGTAGGAACTTTCTGCATGACTTACTTAAATTATAAATGTTTATATACAGTTTTCATATTGTTAGCTAAGTTTGGATGGGACCGATTTAAGTTATCTCTGAAGCTCACTCATTTCCCTATAATAGTATTCACAATATTACCAAAATAGTTAAATTAATCAGGAGCGCTAAAAAGCTAAAAGCGATTACCTAATGGTATTATTAAAGTGCCATGTGTATGTGCAAAAGATTAATTGTGAAAAAATATTGATAAAGTGCAAAAATCGTTAGAGAATAAATGTTTTCCAAATAGGTGAAGTTGAGTTGATAATTGTTTATCTGAAATATATTATAAAGTGAATAAGTGTAGCTATAAATCCAAACAGGTATATGTCTACTAACCTATGCCTATATGGATTACTCAAAGTATAAAGTGAAAAATGGTCCTCTGACCAAATATTTACAAAAAACAGTCTGTAATTTACAAACTGTGTATGGTGTTAAAAAGTGCTTTAAGCTAAAATTAGGCGAAGGAAAACAGTGTCTTCATTGGTTATTAAATAAAATTGTAAATAGTAAATCTATAAATACAGATTTGAGTACTTAAATAGTGCAGTGTGAGATTTAAAACACAGATTATCTACAGTTAATAAAAAAGTTCCAAAACATTCGGATTACGTGTAGTGGTAGTCTCAGCGGTGTGTAGGTACTACAGTCTCACCTTACTTTAAAATAGAGCCGGTCTGGTGCACATAGTATCCAAATGTGCAGTAGATATAGAATCTTTTATTTCGAAAGTGCTGGTGCCTGTATGGAAAGTGCTGGTGCTGTTCCACGGATTGTGTTAACCAGTTATTAACCAAGGCAGTATTTATGAAATAAAAAGTTATTCGTAAGCAGAATATCAATTCAAACTGCAAATGTAGCAACAAAGTTCAACCAAGTTCATAGGCAACTAACATCGACGCGTTTCTCCCTATGCAGGGCTTTTTCAAGATGAAAGTGTTGCCAACAGTTGCACCTTTTTAAAGGTGTTCCCAATTTTCTATTGGTTCAATGAAATTAGTTAAGGTGGTTTAGACAGTTTCATAAGGTGGTATTGGCAAACCTCTATTTTGGTAACCTTACTTATAATTTATGTGCAAGTACATATACAACAGTTCCAAATGTAAAATAATTTTTAATACTTAGAAGTATATTGATTAAAACCTATATTATAAAAGAATAAAAAAAGTACATAAATATCTAAATGAATATATTAGATGTGGGGTATTCATATACTATAAAAAATTGGATATAAAATTTAAATATAGCTCTGTGACTAGGAGTATTAGTTCATACATATAAATGAATAGTTTTAGTAATATATAGAGATAATAAATATAAATATAAATTCATAAACTTAAATCTTGTAGTTATTACTCAGGACAATGACTCATATAAGGGATTACAATAATTTAATATAAGAGTGGAGGAATAGTAAGCATTTGTAATAAAAACTATTGAAAATTAATAAAAAAATTAATAAAAATCTAAAATGGGGTTAGTCCAGTAAAAATGGTGAAATATCAAGTTCTGAGTTCAGTCCAGTTGGAAATAATGTCTCATATTTGTAAATGAACTCTGCTTCTTTCAATTTAAGGAATTTTTCTATATTTCCACCTCTCCAATTTTGTTTGACATGTAATATTCCCCAATATTTAAGATCTGATGTTCTACCTTTATGTTTTAGTTTAAAATGTTTATATAAATTGGTGTCATCAATTCCTTTTTCAATACACAGAAGGTGCTCCCTTATTCTATCTTTGACCATTCTTTTTGTCTCCCCAAAGTAAATTAAATCACATGTGCATTTAAGGGCATATATAACTCCCTTGGTAGTGCATCTAATGCATTCTTTAATTTTAATTTCTTCTCCTGATTTTGGGACCTTTAGTGTACTTCTTTTATCACTATGTTTGCAGGCCTTACACGAATAGCACGGAAAGAAACCTGAAATTTTTTCTCCCTGTAGGTCTTTTTGTATAAAGCTCCGTGTTTTCATGTTTGGTATACTAGGTGCCAAAATGGACTTAAAATTTTTTGTTTTCTTAAAAATCATTTTAGGTTTAGATGGGAGGGAATCTCCTATTATAGGATCTTCTCTAAGTATTGCCCAATGTTTATTGAGAATTTTTCTCATGAGGCCATGATCTGCACTAAAATCTGTAATAAATGGAACATTAATTATTTCCTTATTCTCTTTAGTATCTTTTTGTTTATAAGTGAGTAGGGAATCCTTAAACTTTATCCAACAGGGATATTATCTTTCCACTGTTGCAAATGACAGCTGTTAGCGTGAACAAAGCTATTAGAGTCCACTTCTTTAAAGTGCGTTTTCGTTTGTATTGAATTATTAATAACCATGATTTCTAAATCTAAAAACACCATTTTTTCTTTACTGTAATTAAAAGTGAAATTCAGGCCACTGTCATTAGTGTTCATGTCTTTAAAGAGGCTAAGTAATTTTTCTTCTGTCCCCCTCCATAGCAGTAGAACATCATCGATGACAGTGGCCTGAATTTCACTTTTAATTACAGTAAAGAAAAAATTGTGTTTTTAGATTTAGAAATCATGGTTATTAATAATTCAATACAAACGAAAACGCACTTTAAAGAAGTGGACTCTAATAGCTTTGTTCACGCTAACAGCTGTCATTTGCATCAGTGGAAAGATAATATCCCTGTTGGATAAAGTTTAAGGATTCCCTACTCACTTATAAACAAAAAGATACTAAAGAGAATAAGGAAATAATTAATGTTCCATTTATTACAGATTTTAGTGCAGATCATGGCCTCATGAGAAAAATTCTCAATAAACATTGGGCAATACTTAGAGAAGATCCTATAATAGGAGATTCCCTCCCATCTAAACCTAAAATGATTTTTAAGAAAACAAAAAATTTTAAGTCCATTTTGGCACCTAGTATACCAAACATGAAAACACGGAGCTTTATACAAAAAGACCTACAGGGAGAAAAAATTTCAGGTTTCTTTCCGTGCTATTCGTGTAAGGCCTGCAAACATAGTGATAAAAGAAGTACACTAAAGGTCCCAAAATCAGGAGAAGAAATTAAAATTAAAGAATGCATTAGATGCACTACCAAGGGAGTTATATATGCCCTTAAATGCACATGTGATTTAATTTACTTTGGGGAGACAAAAAGAATGGTCAAAGATAGAATAAGGGAGCACCTTCTGTGTATTGAAAAAGGAATTGATGACACCAATTTATATAAACATTTTAAACTAAAACATAAAGGTAGAACATCAGATCTTAAATATTGGGGAATATTACATGTCAAACAAAATTGGAGAGGTGGAAATATAGAAAAATTCCTTAAATTGAAAGAAGCAGAGTTCATTTACAAATATGAGACATTATTTCCAACTGGACTGAACTCAGAACTTGATATTTCACCATTTTTACTGGACTAACCCCATTTTAGATTTTTATTAATTTTTTATTAATTTTCAATAGTTTTTATTACAAATGCTTACTATTCCTCCACTCTTATATTAAATTATTGTAATCCCTTATATGAGTCATTGTCCTGAGTAATAACTACAAGTTTTAAGTTTATGAATTTATATTTATATTTATATTTATTATCTCTATATATTACTAAAACTATTCATTTATATGTATGAACTAATACTCCTAGTCACAGAGCTATATTTAAATTTTATATCCAATTTTTTATAGTATATGAATACCCCACATCTAATATATTCATTTAGATATTTATGTACTTTTTTGATTCTTTTATAATATAGGTTTTAATCAATATACTTCTAAGTATTAAAAATTATTTTACATTTGGAACTGTTGTATATGTACTTGCACATAAATTACCACCTTATGAAACTGTCTAAACCACCTTAACTAATTTCATTGAACCAATAGAAAATTGGGAACACCTTTAAAAAGGTGCAACTGTTGGCAACACTTTCATCTTGAAAAAGCCCTGCATTGGGAGAAACGCGTCGATGTTAGTTGCCTATGAACTTGGTTGAACTTTGTTGCTACATTTGCAGTTTAAATTGATATTCTGCTTACGAATAACTTTTTATTTCATAAATACTGCCTTGGTTAATAACTGGTTAACACAATCCGTGGAACAGCACCAGCACTTTCCATACAGGCACCAGCACTTTCGAAATAAAAGATTCTACATCTACTGCACATTTGGATACTATGTGCACCAGACCGGCTCTATTTTAAAGTAAGGTGAGACTGTAGAACCTACACACCGCTGAGACTATTTGTCCCCTTACAACGGATGATCTAATCAGTATCCTGCGTGCTCATTGGCAGTTAAGAGCGGATACTCCATTCAAAAGGATCACGGCAGTGAGAAACCTGACACTGCCCGCCTAAGGACCAATCGGATTGCACTCTGTGGACAGCGCCTATAAAAAGTGACGTCACTCCGCTACGGCGGTAATTTTCTATCTACGGGACTGACCGCTGAATTGTTTGGGGGCAAGTCAGAAAATTCCCCCTCCAAACTGATTTCGTGGACTGGTTACGGGTAAGATAAGATTTCCCGTTTATAATACAGACTGTTCAATTGGATATCCGGAATTGTCTGTTTATAAAGCCAATCTCTCTTTTTTGATATGTGGTGGCAACCTTAATTTTAACTTTAATGTTATACGGAGACGTCCATTTTTAGTAATAATAAGATTTGTTTGCACTTATTTATAATTGATTAAATTTTAGGCAGAGCCTAACTTCTTATTCATTGTGCATTTATTACCATCACCACTACACGTAATCCGAATGTTTTGGAACTTTTTTATTAACTGTAGATAATCTGTGTTTTAAATCTCACACTGCACTATTTAAGTACTCAAATCTGTATTTATAGATTTACTATTTACAATTTTATTTAATAACCAATGAAGACAATGTTTTCCTTCGCCTAATTTTAGCTTAAAGCACTTTTTAACACCATACACAGTTTGTAAATTACAGACTGTTTTTTGTAAATATTTGGTCAGAGGACCATTTTTCACTTTATACTTTGAGTAATCCATATAGGCATAGGTTAGTAGACATATACCTGTTTGGATTTATAGCTACACTTATTCACTTTATAATATATTTCAGATAAACAATTATCAACTCAACTTCACCTATTTGGAAAGCATTTATTCTCTAACGATTTTTGCACTTTATCAATATTTTTTCACAATTAATCTTTTGCACATACACATGGCACTTTAATAATACCATTAGGTAATCGCTTTTAGCTTTTTAGCGCTCCTGATTAATTTAACTATTTTTGTTGATTTTCCACACCTTTGAAGGGGACACTTAGGTAACTCAGGAGTTTAGTGATCACACTCTGCGCTTATTAGTCCCTATTATATCTATTCACAATATTACCACTTACAAGTTAAGCAGAAGTTCATGTTTGCTTGCTTGATAACTTGGGGATACTGCCTCACTATAGCACCTTTCATGGACTTAAAAGTTAGCAATATCACGCTGACAGGGGAACTCTCTGTATCAACGGGAACACATAGCTGCTTGAATTTCATGACTCTCTGGTCTATAAGTAAAACCCCACAAACCGCACCACACTTGTGATGCTAGTTAACTGTACGGGTCCTGAGAATATGAAATGGGTACACGCTAGGGTATAGATTTAACAGTAGTTGTATAAGATTTGTACTGTGCTTCATGAATGTTGTATTTCTACTAGTTTTACCTTTATAGATATCCACCTAATGACTAATAGTCCTTGATTAACGCTCACCACTATGATTAATGTTATGTATTACAAAGAGTCTTGCATTTAGAGATCCCTACTAAGCTACCTCAATAGAACAGTACATTTTATTTTCAATGGCCCCTCAGAGAACAGAGTTCCAGATCTAGATTAATGAGAAATCTAATTCACATTCCTTTCATAAGTGTTTCCCTCACATGATAATTTAATAGCTATAAGGGCGTGATCTATTCTCTACCGTTACTTATCCAAGTGGCACAGGCTTTAAGTTACTTTTTGTGTCAACAAGTATTCAGATTATACTTTCATGTGTATGAATGATTCAAATATGATGGTTATATTGTGCTCCACTCATAACTGCGGTAGTATCAAAGTGAATTATATAGCTGAAATTGTTCATATGTCCTTACTAGAGTAGACTTTCTGTAAAATAAGTGTACTTCTCTGCATTTTTTTGCTAGTTGAAAGTACCAGGCCAATAGTGATCCTCTAGGGAGTTGGGGACTGTACAGATACACAGTGAAGGGTGATAGATTTGATTCTATGCGACATCCAGAAATCCTGTAACACCCATGTATTTTACTTTTTGTACTCACGGGTCATAAGCCCTCTATGCAGGCCCTATATTTTATCTTATAACTCCTGCTTATCACGTAAACCCTGCTCAGTGACATACGTATTTACTGACCTCCCTTTACATTCACCAACACATGGTGTATCTTTTAACAATGTTGTGATATCCACTAAAGCCCTTTAGGGTCATATTCTGCATAGTCACTAATTACACACTATAAATCCCCTCATGGTTACTCTTTAATCTGACAGCTCAATAAGGCCATCTTTTGTCTTTTGCCTATGATCTAGTCCCCAACCTCCATCTGTGGGACCCTTTAAGCCCTCCCTAGATCACAGGAGTATGCACCTTGTCTCAATTGTATAATCTTTCCCGGTCCATGTAACATTGACACAATATCATTAAACTCCCCGGACACGTCCTCACCCACCCCCATTATTAGAGCAGCTCTTGCCTGCTGACTATCCCAGAAGTTTTTCTTACTATTTCTTAATAACTCTTAACCCTATTAAAAATAAAAATGAGATTCAATACAGCTAAGTTCATTTACATGTTTATTGCTGGAGTCCTGTGATGTCGAACAGACATGTGTTGGGAAAATTTATAATTGAAAATCTCCTTCTTTTTTTTTCTTATTCCATTTTAGCACAAAATCAGAGCTAGTCATTTCATAAGACATGACTGTTGACTACTTATTTAATGGCTCATTTTTTCTCCTGTCGTTATAACAAGCTTACAGACATCTTGTATAATGTATATTCAAGTAACTGCAATATCCACCCTCATTTATTACATACTATATATATTGCCTGATGATGTAAATGGACATATGTTATGTTGTGTGTTTGCTAACAATCTCAATAAAAAAAACTTTAAATAAAAAAAATAAGGCGGTAAGATATACAAAAAATAGGGATATTAAGGATATTTGCTTTCAATATTTTCAGAAATTGTACTCAAAGGGCTCCATGTACTAAGAGGCGGGCGGACAGCTTCTTAACTCGCGAAGCTGTCCGCCCGCCTCCGCTACACACGGGCAGCGGATCTATTGATCCGCTTGCCCGTATGTATCATTACACACTCAGCGGAGTGTGTAATGCCCGCCCCTTCAGTCGCGCGACCAATCACGCGACTGAAGGGGCTGTCAATCACGAGAGCGAGCAAGCTCTCTGTGATTTTGCTTCGCCACCTAAGAGGTGGCGTAGGGTGTAGGAAGCAGCGGTCTAATGACCGCTGCTTCTTACATTGCGGGAAGCAGGCTCGCATATGCGAACCTGCCCCGCAAAGGTTCCGGAGCAGCTTTCGCTGCTTCGTACATGGAGCCCAAAGGGAGAGATAGATCTCAATAAGAAACGAGAATTTTGGTAAGGTATCAAAGTACCAAAGGTAGATTCCAAGGAACTGTTAGAATTGAACACACCTATAACATTAGAAGAAATAGTTAAAGCTATTGGTACATTGAAAGTAAACAAAGCCCCCGGTCCAGATCAGTTGCCTGCTGAATTTGATAAAATACTTAAAGAACAGATCTTCCCATCTTTAGTAGCTCTGTTTAACAAATATTATATACACAACGAGATGATTTCTCTTATTTTTCGGCTTCTATTGTTAGTTTGATATTGAAAAAGGAAAAAGATTCAGAATGAGAATCTTCATATCATCCAATATCCATAGTGATTACAAAATTTTGATGTCTATATTGGCTAATAGATTAAAAAGGATACGTGGTTCAATTATACATGAGGACCAGGCAGAATTTATGTATGGGAGAAATCTAACCAGAAATATGCGTAAGGTAGTAATGTTAATTGAACATTTCTGGCTGAAGAATTTAAGTAATAAAAATAAGGAGAATGCGGCGCTTATTACCATGAATGCTGAAAAAGCATTTGATTCAATCACCTGGGATCATCTGTTTGAGTCTTTTGATAAGTTTGGTTTTACAGGGCATTTTCAGAATTTTATTAGATTAATATATAAAAATCCGACTTCAACAATATTAGTCAATGGGGAGTTATCTTCAAATATATATTTGGCACAAGGAACTAGACAAGGATGTCCAATCTCCCCTCTCTTATTTAATATCTCATTAGATTCATTGGCAATAAGCTTACGGAAAGATCTTGATGGGTTTCCCATGGGGAAAAGAGGTTGGTGTTATCTTTATATGTCAATGATTTATTACTCTTCCAAGACAAATATTCCTATTTTGCTGGATATCATTAATATATACAGTTCATTCTCTGGTTACAAAATAAATATTGACAAATCAGAAATATTATGGCTATGTAAAAATAAGGAGCATGTGAGGGACACGCCATTCAGAGAAGTATCTTCCCAGAATAAAACAGCTGGGTATTTTTTTGTCTAGAACTCCACCAGAATGGTATGATATAAATTATAAGCTGCTTTGGTGCTCTATAATTAAAAAATTGAAGAAATGGGAACACTTCATGTTGGGGCCCATTTATCAAGCTCTGTATGGAGCTTGAAGGGCTGTGTTTCTTCAAACACTCCATAACCTGTCTGCCTGCTCTGAGGAGGCAGACAGACATCGCCGCAAATCATCCCAATCGGGTTGATTGACAGCCCCCTACTAGTGGCCGATTGGCCGTGAATCTACAAGGGGGTGGTGTTGCACCAACAAGAGCTGCTGGTGCAATGCTGAATGCAGAGAGCGTATTGCTCTCCGCATTCAACAAGGTCTGTCGGACATGATCCACTGATCGGATCATGTCGGATAGGCCTTTCATAAATAGGCGCCATTGTCTCTATCTGCTAAAATTCAATTTATTAAAATGATACTTTTACCCAAAGTTTTATTTCTATGCCAGAATCTACCACTATTTATCTGAGAGAAAGACCTTAAAATGTAATCGATTTATATGTGTGTGGGGGGGAGGGCAGATTAGGATTGCACATAATAAACTAAAGCTTAATAAAGAAATGGGTGGATTGGGATACACCAATTTAAAGTACTACAACTGGTCTGTAATGATAAAGATAACAAGTGATTGGTTAACATAATCTAACATAGTATCATATACACAATTAGAAGCAGGGTTAATTCAGCCTTATTCACTGACAAGGCTGCTTCATACTAAGGGCAAGGAAATACCTACGGTATTAAGGAAAGGAAAACAATTTACAATATCATACTGGCATGGCAGAAATATGCCAAAGTTTTACAAATTAACATTACAACCTCCAGATATAGGATGATTTGCGGCAATGTGGGATTTTCTCTGAGTGCTGTGACTGGTATTTTTAACTTTTGGAAACAGAAAGGTCTGATTCATTTATATCAGTTAAGACTTTAGTTGAACTCTGTGAAGAATATGATCTACCGAAATCTATTTTTTTTTTTTTTGCATATTTGCAGATAAGGAATTTTTATATAAATTTGGTTGCAGAGAGTGAGGAGGAATGGTCATTAAGAGAGTTAGATGATGGAATAAGGTTGTATAAAGCAGGGTTGTCAGAAATTTCAATTTGGTATAATTTTTTTATTGAGGAAGCAGGGCATAGAAAACCTAAGTAAATGTAAGGACACCTGGGCGAAGTATTTTCCGGAACTCACAATGGAAGATATAACACAAAGTTACATACATTTAATTGAAACTACTAAATCACAAGCTTGGAGAGAATCCCACAGGGGGGGGCGGGCAGACCGGGCAGTGGCCCGGGGTGCATTAGGGAGCAGTGGGGAGCACTTTAAAAAAAAAAATATATGTAAATAAATATATATATATTATTTTTTTTATTGTGTTAAAGTGGCAGTGCTTGCTTGATAAACTACTGGTATAGCAAATGTTAATATACTATACACAGATCACACAAGCATATACATTAAATATATATATATTTGAAAGGAAGCTGTTATGTTAATTGGCTGCATTGGATGTCAATCATACTAATGGAGCAACAGGATAACAATGGGGGTGTGTTAAGACCGGATAACTACTTAGAGCTAAAACTGAAAGTAAAAAGCAGAGAAATCACCCTGAGGAAAGCAGTCTACTATCTCACTGATCTGTGTCACTAAAGAGGTGATGTTTTATGCATATGACAAATTATACATGGAGGCCAATTTATCAAATGTTTGTTGGACCGGATCCGATAGTGCGGATCAGGTCCGACAGATATCGCTGAATGCGGAGAGCAATACGCTCTCCGTATTCAGCATCGCACCAGCAGCTCACAAGAGCTGCTGGTGCAATGCTGCCCACTGCAGACTCGCGGCCAATCGGCCACCAGCAGAGGGGTGTCAATCAAAGACTCACCAGAAACACAGCCCTTCAAGCTCCATTCGGAGCTTGATAAATGGGCCTCCTGGTCTTTACATAATGATATGTACATATTTTTTGTTTTACTGAGCTAATTAAAAAAGGTGCTTTATAAAACTTGGGTTTCCACATACTAAGTAACAGGTTTTCTGTTAAGGACTGTTGAAAAAAAATAAATATTTTTGACATTATGCTTTTTTTGTATTTATTTACTTATTGTTTAATAAAGGTTAAAGGGACAGTATACACTCATTTTCATATAACTGCATGTAATAGACACTACTATAAAGAATAGGATGCACAGATACTGATATAAAAATCCAGTATAAAACTGTTTAAAAACTTACTTAGTAGCTCTCAGTTTAGCTCTGTTGAAAAGGTAGCTGGAAAGCCCACTGCAAGTGGGAAATAAGACACTCCCCTCCCACTTCTTTTGCATATAAAAAGACCCTTTACATAAACAGGAGCAAGCTGGAGTAGGTATCTGACGGTATTCTAATAAAACTTTGGGGCTTGGTTAGGAGTCTGAAAATCAGAGCAATGTTAAAATAAGCAAAACTATACATTTAAAAAAACCAAAAAACTTTATGGGCTATATAAATAGATCATCTACAAAACATTTATGCAAAGAAAAAATGAGTTTATAATGTCCCTTTAATAGTGATGGGTGTGTGTATGTGTCATTTACTCCATAATGACAATGGCAAGTTTTCACAAACTCACATGTGAGTGCTTGTGTCTGCTATTACTGTCTGAGTGTGTGTGTGTGCCTATCTATCCCTGTCTGTGTGTGTGTGTGCTATTACTGACTGAGTGTGTATATGCCTATCTATACCTGCCTGTGTGTGTGTTTCTGCCTATTACTGCCTGAGTATCCCTGCCTGTGTGTGCATATCTCTGTCTATTACTGCCTGTGTGTTCATGTCTCTGTCTATTACTGCCTGTGTGTGCATGTCTCTGTCTATTACTGTCTGTGTGTGTGAATGTCTCAGTCTATTACTGCCTGTGTGTGCATGTCTCTGTCTATTACTGTCTGTGTGTGAATGTATTTGTCTATTAGTGTCTGTGTGTGCATGTCTCTGTCTATTGCTGCCTTTGAGTGCATATCTCTCTCTATTACTGCCTGTGAGTGCATGTCTCTCTCTATTACTGTATGTGTGTGAATGTCTCAGTCTATTACTGCCTGTGAGTGCATGTCTCTGTCTATTACTGCCTGTGTGTGCATGTCTCTGTCTATTACTGTCTGTGTGTGTATGCCTATCTATCCCTGCCTGTGTGTGCATGTCTCTGTCTATTACTGCCTGTGAGTGCATGTCTCTGTCTATTACTGTCTGTGTGTGAATGTATTTGTCTATTACTGCCTGTGAGTGCATGTCTATGTCTATTACTGTCTGTGTGTGAATGTCTATGTCTATTACTGCCTGTGTGTGCATGTCTCTGTCTATTACTGTCTGTGTGTGAATGTATTTGTCTATTACTGCCTGTGAGTGCATGTCTATGTCTATTACTGTCTGTGTGTGAATGTCTATGTCTATTACTGCCTGTGAGTGCATGTCTCTGTCTATTACTGTCTATGTGTGAATGTATTTGTCTATTACTGTCTGTGTGTGCATGTCTCTGTCTATTACTGTCTGTGTGTGAATGTATTTGTCTATTACTGCCTGTGAGTGCATGTCTATGTCTATTACTGTTGTGTGTGAATGTCTATGTCTATTACTGCCTGTGTGTGCATGTCTCTGTCTATTATTGTCTCTGTGTGAATGTATTTGTCTATTACTGTCTGTGTGTGCATGTCTCTGTCTATTACTGCCTGTGAGTGCATGTCTCTCTCTATTACTGTCTGTGTGTGAATGTATTTGTCTATTACTGCCTGTGAGTGCATGTCTATGTCTATTACTGTCTGTGTGTGAATGTCTCAGTCTATTACTGTCTGTGTGTGTGAATGTCTCAGTCTATTACTGCCTGTGTGTGCATGTCTCTGTCTATTACTGTCTGTGTGTGAATGTATTTGTCTATTAGTGTCTGTGTGTGCATGTCTCTGTCTATTGCTGCCTGTGAGTGCATATCTCTCTATTACTGCATGTGAGTGCATGTCTCTCTCTATTACTGTCTGTGTGTGAATGTCTCAGTCTATTACTGCCTGTGAGTGCATGTCTCTGTCTATTACTGCCTGTGTGTGCATGTGTCTGTCTATTACTGCCTGTGTGTGTGTGTATGCCTATCTATCCCTGCCTGTGTGTGCATGTCTCTGTCTATTACTGCCTGTGAGTGCATGTCTCTGTCTATTACTGTCTGTGTGTGAATGTATTTGTCTATTACTGCCTGTGAGTGCATGTCTATGTCTATTACTGTCTGTGTGTGAATGTCTATGTCTATTACTGCCTGTGTGTGCATGTCTCTGTCTATTACTGTCTGTGTGTGAATGTATTTGTCTATTACTGCCTGTGAGTGCATGTCTATGTCTATTACTGTCTGTGTGTGAATGTCTATGTCTATTACTGCCTGTGAGTGCATGTCTCTGTCTATTACTGTCTGTGTGTGAATGTATTTGTCTATTACTGTCTGTGTGTGCATGTCTCTGTCTATTACTGTCTGTGTGTGAATGTATTTGTCTATTACTGCCTTTGAGTGCATGTCTATGTCTATTACTGTCTGTGTGTGAATGTCTATGTCTATTACTGCCTGTGTGTGCATGTCTCTGTCTATTATTGTCTGTGTGTGTGAATGTATTTGTCTATTACTGTCTGTGTGTGCATGTCTCTGTCTATTACTGCCTGTGAGTGCATGTCTCTCTCTATTACTGTCTGTGTGTGAATGTATTTGTCTATTACTGCCTGTGAGTGCATGTCTATGTCTATTACTGTCTGTGTGTGAATGTCTCAGTCTATTACTGCCTGTGTGTGAATGTCTCAGTCTATTACTGCCTGTGTGTGCATGTCTCTGTCTCTTACTGTCTGTGTGTGAACGTATTTGTCTATTACTGCCTGTGAGTGCATGTCTATGTCTATTACTGTCTGTGTGTGAATGTCTCAGTCTATTACTACCTGTGTGTGAATTTCTCAGTCTATTACTGCCTGTGTGTGCATGTCTCTGTCTATTACTGTCTGTGTGTGAATGTATTTGTCTATTACTGTCTGTGTGTGCATGTCTCTGTCTATTACTGCCTGTGTGCATGTCTCTGTCTATTACTGTCTGTGTGTGAATGTATTTGTCTGTTACTGCCTGTGAGTGCATGTCTATGTCTATTACTGTCTGTGTATGAATGTCTCAGTCTATTACTGCCTGTGTGTGAATGTCTCAGTCTATTACTGCCTGTGTGTGCATGTCTATGTCTATTACTGTCTGTGTGTGAATCTATTTGTATATTAATATCTGTGTGTGCATGTCTCTGTCTATTACTGCCTGTGTGTGAATGTCTCAGTCTATTACTGCCTGTGTGTGCATGTCTCTGTTTATTACTGTCTGTGTGTGAATGTATTTGTCTATTACTGTCTGTGTGTGCATGTCTCTGTCTATTACTGCCTGTGAGTGCATATCTCTCTCTATTACTGTCTGTGTGTGAATGTCTCAGTCTATTACTGCCTGTGAGTGCATGTCTCTGTCTATTACTGCCTGTGTGTGCATATGTCTGTCTATTACTGCCTGTGTGTGTGTATGCCCATCTACCCCTGCCTGTGTGTGCATGTATCTGTCTATTACTGCCTGTGTGTGCATGTCTCTGTCTATTACTGTCTGTGTGGGAATGTATTTGTCTATTACTGCCTGTGAGTGCATGTCTATGTCTATTACTGTCTGTGTGTGAATGTATTTGTCTATTACTGTCTGTGTGTGCATGTCTATGTCTATTACTGCCTGTGAGTGCATGTCTCTGTCTATTACTATCTGTGTGTGAATGTCTCAGTCTATTACTGCCTGTGAGTGCAAGTCTCTGTCTATTACTGCCTGTGTGTGCATGTCTCTGTCTATTACTGTGTGTGAATGTATTTGTCTATTACTGCCTGTGAGTGCATGTCTCTGTCTGTTACTGCCTGTGTGTGCATGTCTCTGTCTATTACTGCCTGTGTGTGCATGTCTGTCTATTACTGCCTGTGAGTGCATGTCTTTGTCTATTATTGTCTGCGAGTGCTTGTCTCTGTCTATTACTGTCTGTGTGTGCATGTCTCTGTCTATTACTGCCTGTGAGTGCATGTCTCTGTCTGTTACTGCCTGTGTGTGCATGTCTCTGTCTATTACTGCCTGTGTGTGCATGTCTGTCTATTACTGCCTGTGAGTGCATGTCTTTGTCTATTATTGTCTGCGAGTGCTTGTCTCTGTCTATTACTGTCTGTGTGTGCATGTCTCTGTCTGTTACTGCCTGTGCGTGCATGTCTCTGTCTATTACTGCCTGTGCGTGCATGTCTCTGTCTGTTACTGCCTGTGCGTGCATGTCTCTGTCTGTTACTGCCTGTGAGTGCATGTCTGTCTGTTACTGCCTGTGCGTGCATGTCTCTGTCTATTACTGCCTGTGCATGCATTTCTCTGTCTGTTACTGCCTGTGCGTGCATGTCTCTGTCTATTACTGCCTGTGAGTGCATGTCTTTGTCTATTACTGTCTGTAAGTGCTTGTCTCTGTCTATTACTGTCTGTGTTTGCACATGTCTGTCTGTTACTGTCTGTGTGTGCATATCTCTGTCTATTACTGACTATGGGGAATATGTATCAAGCTCCGTATGGAGCTTGATGCCCTGTGTTTCTGGCAAGGCAGCAGGCTCGCCAGAAACAGCAGTTATGAAGCAGCGGTCACAAAGACCGCTGCTCCATAACCTGTCCGCCTGCTCTGAGCATGCGGACACATATCGCCGGAAATCAACCCGATCAAGTACGATCGGGTTGATTGATACCTCCCTGCTGGCGGCCCATTGGCCGCGAGTCTGCAGGGGGCGGCGTTGCACCAGCAGCTCTTGTGAGCTGCTAGTGCAATGCTGAATACGGCGAGCGTATTGCTCGCCGTATTCAGCGAGGTCTGGCTGACCTGATCCGCAGTATCGGATCAGGTCCGCCAGACCATGATAACTAGAGGCCTATGAGTGCATGTCTCTGTCTATTACTGTCTGTAAGTGCATGTCACTGTCTATTACTGCCTGTGAGCGCATATCTCTGTCTGTTACTGCCTGTGTGTGCATATCTCTGTCTGTTACTGCCTGTGTGTGCATGTCTCTGTCTATTAAGCACACACAGGCAGTAAATTGTCTATTACTGTCTGTGTATGCATATCTCTGTCTGTTACTGCCTGTGTGTGCATGTCTCTGTCTATTACTGTCTGTGAGTGCATGTCTCTGTCTATTACTGTCTGTGAGTGCATGTCTCTGTCTATTACTGTCTGTGAGCGCATGTCACTGTCTATTACTGTCTGTGTGTGCATATCTCTGTCTATTACTGCCTGTGAGTGCATGTCTCTGTCTATTACTGCCTGTGTGTGCATATCTCTGTCTATTACTGCCTGTGAGCGCATATCTCTGTCTGTTACTGCCTGTGTGTGCATATCTCTGTCTGTTACTGCCTCTGTGTGCATGTCTCTGTCTATTAAGCACACACAGGCAGTAAATTGTCTATTACTGTCTGTGTATGCATATCTCTGTCTGTTACTGCCTGTGTGTGCATGTCTCTGTCTATTACTGTCTGTGAGTGCATGTCTCTGTCTATTACTGTCTGTAAATGCATGTCTCTGTCTATTACTGTCTGTGAGCGCATGTCACTGTCTATTACTGTCTGTGTGTGCATATCTCTGTCTATTACTGCCTGTGAGTGCATGTCTCTGTCTATTACTGCCTGTGTGTGCATATCTCTGTCTATTACTGCCTGTGTGTGCATGTCTCTGTCTATTACTGTCTGTGAGTGCATGTCTCTGTCTATTACTGTCTGTGAGCGCATGTCACTGTCTATTACTGCCTGTGAGCGCATATCTCTGTCTGTTACTGCCTGTGTGTGCATATCTCTGTCTGTTACTGCCTGTGTGTGCATGTCTCTGTCTATTAAGCACACACAGGCAGTAAATTGTCTATTACTGTCTGTGTATGCATATCTCTGTCTGTTACTGCCTGTGTGTGCATGTCTCTGTCTATTACTGTCTGTGAGTGCATGTCTCTGTCTATTACTGTCTGTGAGTGCATGTCTCTGTCTATTACTGTCTGTGAGCGCATGTCACTGTCTATTACTGTCTGTGTGTGCATATCTCTGTCTATTACTGCCTGTGAGTGCATGTCTCTGTCTATTACTGTCTGTGTGTGCATGTCTCTGTCTATTACTGTCTGTGAGTGCATGTCTCTGTCTATTACTGTCTGTGAGTGCATGTCTCTGTCTATTACTGTCTGTGAGCGCATGTCACTGTCTATTACTGTCTGTGTGTGCATGTCTCTGTCTATTACTGTCTGTGTGTGCATATCTCTGTCTGTTACTCCCTGTGTGTGCATGTCTCTGTCTATTACTTTCTGTGAGTGCATGTCTCTGTCTATTACTGTCTGTGAGTGCATGTCTCTGTCTATTACTGTATGTGAGCGCATGTCACTGTCTATTACTGTCTGTGTGTGCATATCTCTGTCTATTACTGACTGTGAGTGCATGTCTCTGTCTATTACTGTCTGTGTGTGCATATCTCTGTCTATTACTGCCTGTGAGTGCATGTCTCTGTCTATTACTGCCTGTGAGTGCATATCTCTGTCTATCACTGCCTGTGTGTATAGTATATTTGAAAAATAAACAGATATTACAGTTCTTTATCAAATTATTTATGTGCAAAAATCTCATCGACTTTAATAGTGAATTTTGTAAAAAAAAAAAATTGTTATAACTTTTCTAAATAATTGTAATAGACCCCTAAATATGTTACAAATACACCCTGTGACATATTGCAATCCTTTAGAAAATCTTACCTGATGACTTTTTTGCAAAGTTCAACTTTAAAGTCTATTGGACGTTTTGTAGATACATTTTGGATAAGAATTTAAAGGGATTGATAAGCATTAAACAAATAAATATGCATAGCTATGAGAAAAGTATAAATATAATGGCAATTAGTAAAAGATATAAAGATATTTTCAGATAATATCAATATATTTGGAAAAAACATTGTAGTAGAAAAAGGACATATTTAAAGGGATAGGAAAATCAAAATTAAACTTTCATAATTCAGGATACACCAACAAATTTTAAGACAATTCTATTGTTCTTGTTCTTTTGGTACCCATTGTTGAAAAGCATATGTACATATCCTTAGCAGCAGCAATGCACTACTAGGAGCTAACATACACAAAAGACAAATCTATAGACTGCGCTTCTCTTACACAAACCCCTCAAACGATAATATTAGTAAGTGGATTTCAGATGGTTACTAACCATATTATACAATGTGCTAGAAAGAAACCAAGTTTTCTGCTTCTGCTAGTCATAAATTGTAACCAAGGAAAATTCCCACGGCGTTTGCAGTTAGAAGAAATAATAATCAGATGTGCTACAAGATTATACACATTGGGCGCCATGTACTAAGAGGCAGACGGACAGCTTCTTAACTCGCGAAGCTGTCCGCCCGCCTACGCTACACACGGGCAGCGGATCTATTGATCCGCTTGCCCGTATGTATCATTACACACTCATCGGAGTGTGTAATGCCCGCCCCTTCAATCGCGCGACCAATCACGCGACTGAAGGGGCTGTCAATCACAGAGAGCGAGCGTGCTCTCGGTGATTTTGCTTCGCCACCTAAGAGGTGGCATAGGGTGTAGGAAGCAGCGGTCTAATGACCGCTGCTTCTTACATTGCGGGAAGCAGGCTCGCATATGCGAACCTGCCCCACAAAGGCTCCGGAGCAGCTTTCGCTGCTTCGTACATGGAGCCCATTAACATTAGGTACAACGTATACCACTTAAGAATATAAAATGTAACCAAATGGGGTAGCAAATAACAACAAGGATAAACAAATAAAATGATAAAAGAAAAATAACGAAAAATGAAGAAGCACAATAACAAGTAACAAATACAAGATATATATACTTCCCAAATGTAGATGGGAGTGTTGACCCAGGGTAGGATGCCGCTCTGTTCAGGGACGCAAAAACTGTGCTCCTGCTCCCAAGGAAGAGACTATAACACAAAAAGAGAAGAGACAAAGCACAACCACCTCTGAGCGTAAAACCGTTTATTACAAAATCTCAGCTAAAAGTGCAAGAACCAGTGCGCAACAAACACGCACACAAGATAATAAAATTGCAGTCATAAAAAAGTCACCACCGTTCCAGATCCTCCTTTAATCCTCCTTTTATTCCCAGAGCGTGCTGTTCTGTTCCCTTGCTCCACTGCTCGTCTGAGGTCCTTTGGAGCGGGTAGTGTACGTGTTTGTTGTGCACTGGTTCTTGCACTTTTAGCTGAGATTTTGTAATAAACAGTTTTACGCTCAGAGGTGGTTGCGCTCTGTCTCTTCTCTTTTTGTGTTATACTACTAGGAGCTAACTGGTAGTTGGCCGCAACACACATTTGTCTCTTGTCATTTGCTCACCAGATGTGTTCCGCTAGGTCCCAGTAGTGCACTGCTGCTTTGGAGCTGACCTCTAAATGATAGAGTGACCTGCAAGGTCTAGGAGGGGGACTTTAGAATCTGTGAGGGGGGCGCATTTTGGAATTTTGCCCTGGGAGACAGATTCTCTAGAAACGGCCCTGGAATCCCATATGCGCCTTTTAAATAATGCTTACATTACCCCTGCAGTTATAGCTAGGTGGCCTACAAATCTTGATGTTAACTGTTCCAGATGTTCCTGCCCGAAAGCAGATATTATGCATTGTTTGTGCTTTTGTCCCAAGATCAGAGACTTCTGGAAAAAAAGTTAACTTCTGGTTAAACAAATTCCTTGATTTTGACATAGTCCTTGAGGCAAGGGATATTATATTCTTAAGTTTTAACAAGAATGATAACAAGGACTTAATAAATACAGGGATTTCACTGTGTAGATATACAGTATGATATTTAGATTGTGGAAAGCGAGGGCTTCCCCTAGTATGAATGAATTCATGAATAGAATCCTTGCCCAAATACATATGGAAGCATATGAACCAGCATTATCACAAGAGAAGAGGGTAAAATTATTTTTCATAAATGGTATAGAGTGATTCTGTCATTACCAGAAACTATACAGAAACAATTAGTGGCAAGTCTGCGCAAATCTGAATATCTTTCTATGGCCATTATGAGGGGTGTGTACCCAAGCTTTTGGCTGGATTAATAGAAAGGGGAATGGTCGGGTTAGAGGAGTTTCTTTTTTGTTTTTTGTTCTGTTTTGTCCAGCATTGAGATAATCTGTTTTGGATTATGGATACTTCATTAATGGTAAAGATATGATAAGGCATCTAAGTGTACAAGTATTGTTTGTTTGTTGTTGATAAATATCAAATATAAATGTACAGTATCCCACAAAAGTAAGTACACCCCTCACATTTTTGTAAATATTTTATTATATCTTTTCATGTGACAACACTGAAGAAATGACACTTTGCTACAATGTAAAGTAGTGAGTGTACAGCCTGTATAACAGTGTAACGTTGCAGCCCCCTCAAAATAACTCAACACACAGCCATTAATGTCTAAACCGTTGTCAACAAAAGTGAGTACACCTCTAAGTGGAAATGTCCAAATTGGGCCCAAAGTGTCAATATTTTGTGTGGCCACCATTATTTTCCAGCACTGCCTTAACCCTCTTGGGCATGGAGTTCACCAGAGCTTCACAGGGTGCCACTGGAGCCCTCTTCCACTCCTCCATGAAGACATCACAGAGCTGGTGGATGTTACAATCCTTGCGCGCTCCCCCACCTTCCGTTTGAGGATGCCCCACAGATGCTCAATAGGGTTTAAGTCTGGAGACATGCTTGGCCAGTCCATCACCTTTACCCTCAGCTTCTTTAGCAAGGCAGTGGTAGTCTTGGAGGTGTGTTTGGGGTCATTATAATGTTGGAATACTGCCCTGCAGCCCAGTCTCCGAAGGGAGGGGATCATGCTCTGCTTCAGTATGTCACAGTACATGTTGGCATTCATCGTTCCCTCAATGAACTGTAGCTCCCCAGTGCCAGCAGCACTCATGCAGGCCCAGACCATGACACTCCCACCACCATGCTTGACTGTAGACATGAAACACTTGTCTTTGTACTTCTGACCTGGTTGTCGCCACACACGCTTGACACCATCTGAACCAAATAAGTTTATCTTGGTCTCATCGGACCAATGGACATGGTTCCAGTAATCCATGTCCTTAGTCTGCTTTTCTTTAGCAAACTGGTTTGTGGGCTTTCTTGTTCATCATCTTTACAAGAGACTTCCTTCTAGGACGACAGCCACGCAGACAAATTTGATGCAGTGTGCGGGGTATGGTCTGAGCACTGACAGGCTGTCCCCCCACCCTTTCAACCTCTGCAGCAATGCTGGCAGCACTCATACATCTATTTCCCAAAGACAACCTCTGGATATGACGCTGAGCATGTGCACTCAACTTCTTTGATTGACCATGGTGAGGCCTGTTCTAAGTGGAACCTGTCCTGTGAAACTGCTGTATGGCCTTGCCCACCATGCTGCAGCTCAGTTTCAGGGTCTTGGCAATCTTCTTATAGCCTATGCCATCTTTATGTAGAGCAACAATTCTTTTTTTCAGATCCTCAGAGAGTTCTTTGCCATGAGGTGCCATGTTGAATTTCCAGTGACCAGTATGAGAGAGTGTGAGAGCGATAACACCAAATTTAACACACCTGCTCCCATACACACCTGAGACCATGTAACACTAACGAGTCACATGACACTGGGGAGGGAAAATGGCTAATTGGACATTTCCACTTAGGCGTGTACTCACTTTTGTTTCCAATGGTTTAGACATTAATGGCTGTGTGTTGAGTTATTTTGAGGGGACAGCAAATTTACACTGTTATACAGACTGTACACTCACTTCTTTACATTGTAGCAAAGGAGCAGAGGGTACCGGTGGGCCACCAGGAGGCGAGGAGGAGCTGCCGCAGGATGGACCACTGATCAAGGCTCAGGTCGACTAGGGCATCGGGCATCAAGAAACTTGTCCACCAGAACCGCTACTTGGTCGCCAGTGGTGGGTTTCTGATCCTGGACCCATTCTCTCACCTCTGGCGGGAAGTGATTATAGAAATGCTCCAGATGGATGAGCTGTGATGCCTGCGCCAGGGTGGTTACTTGGCAGCCCAAGAACCAGTAGTCCAGGGAGCGGGTGAACTGATGAGTCCAATCAGTAAAGGGCTGTCCCTCTCTCCTTCTCAAGCTCCGCAAATGTAGTCGATGAGCCTCCAGAGTGATGGCATACCTGGCTAGGATGCGGTCCTTTTATCTTCTAGGGGAATAGCCTCAAAAGCATCCAAGGCCCTCCCCGACAGCTTTTAGATCAAGAGGGTGACCCAATCGGCATCGGCGATGCCCTGCAGTTCGCGCTGTGTCTCATATTCCTGTAGGTACAGATCGATCTCCTCTTGTCTGTCTTTAAAGGCATAGAAATCCTCATGGGGTAACTTCTCTTGGGGTGAAGCAGGCCTCTGCTCAGCCGGTGTGGCTCCCCCCTATAGCTTTCTGGACCTCCAACATTTTGAGGTGAGAAGTGTCGGCAATAATCTTTGTGATGATCTCCTGTGGTGGGGTGGTCCCATAGAGCACCAGCAACCACTGGATCTCTGGTTGAGGCCACTCAGTCCCCCTAGTTGAGGGCTCGCTGGCCCGGTCACTGCCCCGGCTACTGCCGGGCTCGCTGGCCTGATCGCTGGCTCGATCGCCCTCCATCAGCTCGGCGATGATCGCTGCCTTTGGTTTGTTGCTGGCCACTTGTCCATGAGCTAACAGCAAGTCTTTAAGGGTAGATCTTTTAAGCCCAGAGTATGAGTGTCGCTGCTCCATCCGAAGTGGGCCTGGTGGTGATTTGGATGCTCCTGGTAGACGGAAGCATCCCACAGCTGCCAACCAGATGAGACGGACTCCAAATACCTCGACTAGGTATCTCCGCCAAAAGATCCTTCTTTAGCCTGGAAACTGTAGCTGTAGAGCGGAAAAAGTGATTTTAGCAAGAGCCCACCCTAATAACCAGACAAGACCAGTATTAAGGAGAAACACAAACAGGTTTTATTGGGACAAACACACAGCTTATATACACATTTGCATTCTTGATAAGAGCCCTATCTGATCAAAAGATCCCCATCCCTCCAGACAGACTGGCACCTCCTTAGGAGCCATTGTCACATAGAGAGCCTACAATGGCTGGGTCGCAGTTTCAGGGCAATCCCGAGGGAGTGGCGGCTGTTTCAGGGTGCCATTAGAGAGCGGCAGCCGGGCTAAGGGTACTTAGGACCAACATGAGGTAGAGGGGTTTTCAAACACCCAGGTTCCAGAGTGAGCTCCCTCTTAGCAATCACCCCAACTCATTCCCATCAAAGGTATAACAAGTTCCTAAAAGAGCGGAGCTCTGGGGCAAAGGGTTTCTGGAGCGACCTATGTTAAAGTTCAGTGGGGATCTCCAGTGGGCCCAGCCGGCAAGTAGTTCCACAGATTCCGGCTGGATCTCGGCAAGTCGGGAAGGGCCCAGTGAGCCAGTGATCAGCTCTCTTAGGGCAAGGTGTAATAAGGCTAACAATAAAAGGGAAACTGGGGGTGGAGCCGACAGCCGAAGCGGCAGGACGTGTATCTTCAGAGCTCCTAAATTTAAAGCCTAATACTGGGGAATAATCTATATAATCAGGTTAATTTATACCCCGATATGACAATTATTTCTCTTTCAACACTGAAAAGTTAAGACAGCAATTCTGGGATCACGTCTTCAGCCTATGCTCTTCTGTGACACTGCATGGTGAGTGACCACACCCCTATAGAGACTAACCTAATTATACCTGAACAGAAGAGCCGTCAAAGTCTAAACCAGATTCCTACCTCTATACAAGAGCGTACCCTTAGGGATCCTAAGGAAACTTCTGATTATTCTATGAGGCGGGAGCCGCCATCTTAGAAGATAAGCCTTTTTACTGTATGGCACTTTCCAGTTCTCTTTGGTGTGGACTGCGATCTACTGCAGGTTGGCTGCCGCATATATATCCCCCCCCCCCGGGGAACCGGGTTACTATGCAGTGTGATATAACTGCCATTGACACTAAAGAAGCTGTGGAACAAAACACCAAACCAAATAGAGTGTTCTTATTGTACAAACGTCTAGCCTATACAACCAGTTCAACGGCGCATCCCACATCCATACAGCCGCAATTAAAATGGAAACTGCAGCTGCACTATTACTACATGAGGTAGAGGTAATACTACATACCCATTTCACTAAACACCAGGAAGTGTACACAGAAGAGTGGCGCTCTCTAAGAGAGACTTGTAGCTCATTGATTCATAAACCACAGTATCTAGCTGAGCACCTTATAGCCTGCCACTTACCTCCTATACAGGAGCCTCCTATGACAGCAAACACCTATCAACATCTAATTTCTGAGGAACAGATCATACCCGGTCAGGTTATGCTCAAATTAGGTGAGGAATTTGAAGCATGGTGTGACTTTGATAAAATGACGACCATACTGGAAAGCTCAACTCCCGTAAAAGACAACGGAGACATTTTGCCCAATGAACTAGTTACTCATCTCTTTTTGCCATCTATGGGTAATGACAAATTTAGGGCAGGAACTTGCAGCCCTCTGCTAATACCTGAGGAGCCTTTTATTTGGCAGGTTATGGAAAATAGCACTATGCTCCCTCAGGGTGTCTGTTCTTTGGGACAACGAACTCTGGTTCACCCGAGCTGGGAATCTACAATGAAAAGCTATCTGACACAACGACTCTCCCACACATATGTAAGACTCTTGTACTTAGCCTTATACTTTTGCCCACTGTCATGAGCTGAGTGGGTTAGACCCTCTTGGGTAATCAGTGTGTATGCTAATAAATAGACTCACTATAACATGCTCACTGACTACTGATTTTCATATATAACATGTAGATCCCTTGCCTGATACTCTGCAAGAAACACTACTGTTTACCCACAAATTATCTAAATGTTTATGCAACTTTATAAGCATTATTGATAACCCAATTAACCTAGAGCCCATCTGTTTACATTAGGGGCAATACCCAAGGAACCACCTCCTATACATATTACCCAATACTTTCTCTTTAGTAGCCTGTGGCCCTTGTGTCAGCGTCCGAGACACGGCGACCCACTATACCCAGCTTCATGCTAAGCAAATTTGTCCCATGGATATTAAGAGAAAACACTTTATATATTACTTCAGGTACACCTACAATTAACCCCCACCAAGTTACTATAAAAGTTCTTTATGCTCACATACGGCTAGATTTAGAGTTTTGTCAGTAAGGACCCGCGTATCTAACGCTGGCTTTTTTCCCCCCGCACCTTTAAAATAACTCTGGTATTGAGAGTCCACAGAATGGCTGCGTAAGGCTCCAAAAAAGGAGCGTAGAGCATATTTAACGCCACTGCAACTCTCGATACCAGAGTTGCTTACTGACACGGCCAGCCTCAAAAACGTGCTCGTGCACGATTCCCCCATAGGAAACAATGGGGCTGTTTGAGCTGAAAAAAAACCTAACACCTGCAAAAAAGCCGCGTTCAGCTCCTATCGCAGCCCCATTGTTTGCTATGGGGAAACACTTCCTACGTCTGCACCTAACACTCTAACATGTACCCCTAATCTAAACACCCCTAGCCTTACACTTATTAACCCCTAATCTGCCGCCCCCGCTATCGCTGACCCCTGCATATTATTATTAACCCCTAATCTGCCGCTCCGTAAACCGTCGCTACTTACATTATCCCTATGTACCCCTAATCTGCTGCCCCTAACACCGCCGACCCCTATATTATATTTATTAACCCCTAATCTGCCCCCCACAACGTCGCCTCCACCTGCCTACACTTATTAACCCCTAATCTGCCGACCGGACCGCACCGCTATTATTATAAAGTTATTAACCCCTAATCCGCCTCACTAACCCTATAATAAATAGTATTAACCCCTAATCTGCCCTCCCTAACATCGCCGACACCTAACTTCAATTATTAACCCCTAATCTGCCGACCTAATCTCGCCGCTATTCTAATAAATGTATTAACCCCTAAAGCTAAGTCTAACCCTAAGACTAACACCCCCCTAAGTTAAATATAATTTAAATCTAACGAAATTAATTAACTCTTCTTAAATAAATTATTCCTATTTAAAGCTAAATACTTACCTGTAAAATAAATCCTAATATAGCTACAATATAAATTATATTTATATTATAGCTATTTTAGGATTAATATTTATTTTACAGGTAACTTTGTATTTATTTTAACCAGGTACAATAGCTATTAAATAGTTAAGAACTATTTAATAGCTAAAATAGTTAAAATAATTACAAATTTACCTGTAAAATAAATCCTAACCTAAGTTACAATTAAACCTAACACTACACTATCAATAAATAAATTAAATACAATACCTATAATTATCTACAATTAAACCTAACACTACACTATCAATAAATAAATTAAATACAATTCCTACAAATAACTACAATGAAATAAACTAACTAAAGTACAAAAAATAAAAAAGAACTAAGTTACAAAAAATAAAAAAATATTTACAAACATTAGAAAAATATTACAACAATTTTAAACTAATTACACCTACTCTAAGCCCCCTAATAAAATAACAAAGCCCCCCAAAATAAAAAAAATGCCCTACCCTATTCTAAATTACTAAAGTTCAAAGCTCTTTTACCTTACCAGCCCTGAACAGGGTCCTTTGCGGGGCATGCCCCAAGAAGTTCAGCTCTTTTGCCTGTAAAAAAAACATACAATACCCCCCCCCCAACATTACAACCCACCACCCACATACCCCTAATCTAACCCAAACCCCCCTTAAATAAACCTAACACTAAGCCCCTGAAGATCTTCCTACCTTATCTTCACCATACCAGGTTCACCGATCGATCCAGAAGAGCTCCTCCGATGTCCTGATCCAAGCCCAAGCGGGGGGCTGAAGAGGTCCATGATCCGGCTGAAGTCTTCATCCAAGCGGGAGCTGAAGAGGTCCATGATCCGGATGAAGTCTTCTATCAACGGCATCTTCAATCTTCTTTCTTCGGGAGCCATCATCTTCCATCCGACGCGGAACATCCTCTTCTCCCGACGCCTACTAGCCGAATGACGGTTGCTTTAAATGACGTCATCCAAGATGGCGTCCCTCGAATTCCGATTGGCTGATAGGATTCTATCAGCCAATCGGAATTAAGGTAGGAATATTCTGATTGGCTGATGGAATCAGCCAATCAGAATCAAGTTCAATCCGATTGGCTGATTCGATCAGCCAATCAGATTGAGCTAGCATTCTATTGGCTGTTCCATTGTAGTTATTTGTAGGTATTGTATTTAATTAATTTATTGATAGTGTAGTGTTAGGTTTAATTGTAGGTAATTGTAGGTATTTTATTTAATTTATTTATTGATAGTGTAGTGTTAGGTTTAATTGTAACTTAGGTTAGGATTTATTTTACAGGTAATTTTGTAATTATTTTAACTAGGTAGCTATTAAATAGTTCTTAACTATTTAATAGCTATTGTACCTGGTTAAAATAAATACAAAGTTACCTGTAAAATAAATATTAATCCTAAAATAGCTATAATATAATTATAATTTATATTGTAGCTATATTAGGATTTATTTTACAGGTATGTATTTAGCTTTAAATAGGAATAATTTATTTAATAAGAGTTAATTAATTTCGTTAGATTTAAATTATATTTAACTTAGGGGGGTGTTAGTGTTAGGGTTAGACTTAGCTTTAGGGGTTAATACATTTATTAGAATAGCGGTGAGCTCCGGTCGGCAGATTAGGGGTTAATGTTTGAAGTTAGGTGTCGGCGATGTTAGGGAGGGCAGATTAGGGGTTAATACTATTTATTATAGGGTTAGTGAGGCGGATTAGGGGTTAATAACTTTATTATAATAGCGGTGCGGTCCGGTCGGCAGATTAGGGGTTAATAAGTGTAGGCAGGCGGAGGCGACGTTGAGGGCGGCAGATTAGGGGTTAATAAATAGAATATAGGGGTCGGCGGTGTTGGGGCAGCAGATTAGGGGTACTTAGCTATAATGTAGGTGGCGGCGCTTTGCGGTCGGCAGATTAGGGGTTAATTATTGTAGGTAGCTGGTGGCGACGTTGTGGGGGGCAGGTTAGGGGTTAATAAATATAATACAGGGGTCGGCGGTGTTAGGGGCAGCAGATTAGGGGTACATAAGTATAACGTAGGTGGCGGTCGGCAGATTAGGGGTTAAAAAAATTTAATCTAGTGGCGGCGATGTGGGGGGACCTCGGTTTAGGGGTACATAGGTAGTTTATGGGTGTTAGTGTACTTTAGAGCACAGTAGTTAAGAGCTTTATGAACCGGCGTTAGCCCAGAAAGCTCTTAACTACTGACTTTTTTCTGCGGCTGGAGTTTTGTCGTTAGATTTCTAACGCTCACTTCAGACACGACTCTAAATACCGGAGTTAGAAAGATCCCATTGAAAAGATAGGATACGCAATTGACGTAAGGGGATCTGCGGTATGGAAAAGTCGCGGCTGAAAAGTGAGCGTTAGACCCTTTTTTGAGTGACTCCAAATACCGGCGGTAGCCTAAAACCAGCGTTAGGAGCCTCTAACGCTTGTTTTCACGGCTACCGCCAAACTCCAAATCTAGGCCATAGATTGCTCACTTTCCCTTATCACTTATAATGCTCCTTCTTTGTTTTATTTGTTTATTGAATGCTCCAAATAGACCCCATAGTATTCTCCATGGAGACTATCATGGCCCACAAAGCTAGTTCCTAACTCAATTCACTAGGATTGATTAAGCCGGACTGATAAAGGTCGATAATGACTATTATGGTTATGGGATATTCTCCACAGCTTTCTTGTTTATTGTTGATACACTATTTATACATTTAGTGGCTACAAAATATTATATTCATACTCAAGTTCTGTAAAATGTTTTGTTTATATACTGTTTAAGCTGCGTAATATGAAATTGCAAACTATATTTGAGGGTCCAAGAGTGGCCCTATATTTTTAAATATCCTCCGGCTATTATTATTTTAATTAGCATTGTGTGCCGAAGAGTGGCTCTAGGTCATCAGAGAAGTTACTAGAGCCTTGGTTTCGTATTTTATCCATAGAATAAGTTAACAATTCCTCTTGTATACCTGTATTAAGGTTCAAGAGTGACCAATACAACTACTAAACTTACCTCTTCTATTTATGTTTACGCTGAACTAGGTCCAAGAGTGACCCCTTGTGTAAGGAGGTATATCATCTAGAAAAATGAGGTTTAAACTATGTGTTAATATGTATATCTTTTAAGCAGGTTAACACCCTCTCGTTGGTATATTCAATGCATGTTAACTCACTTATGCACTTCATTTTTGTTACCTTTGCATGATATGAATACCTGCTCACTCTGTGAAATGCCATGTATTACTTGTTATTTGCTAAAACCTCAATAAAAATTAAATAATCAAATAATAAAAAATAAATAAATAAAAGGGAATCTGGTGGGAACACAATAATCCACAAGGTTGAACGGGGGGGGGGGGGGCTTGGCAGCCTGGTATCCATGACAGGTAAGAGGTTGAGAAACAGGAGGTGAGGACTGCAAGAGTGAGAAAGAAGTTAATACAGAGTTAGATGAGGGAAATATTAAGTACGTGGAATTAATTTATTATTGATTTGGGTGGTAGGCTACTCTGAACAAAAAAGTCTTCAGGGAGCATTTAAAAGAAGAAAGATTAGGAAAACCCTGACAACGCGAGGAAGAGTGTTCCAGAGGGTAGGTGCTGCACGACAGAAGTCCTGCAATATAGCATGGGAAGAGGTGATAGTCGAAGATGCAAGGAGCAGGTCATTGTTGGATGTTAGTGGGCGGGCTGGAGTATAGTTGTAAATTAGAGAGAATGAGGCACATTTATTGAGCTCCGTATGGAGCTTGAAGGGCCGTGTTTCTTGCGAGCCTTAAGGCTCGCCAGAAACACCAGTTATGAAGCAGCGGTCTAAAGACCGCTGCTCCATAACCTGTCCGCCTGCTCTGAGGAGGCGGACAGAGATTGTGTGAAATCAACCCAATCCAATACGATCGGGTTGATTGACACCCCCTGCTAGCAGCCGCATATTGCTCTCCGCATTCAGCAATGTTTGTCGGACATGCTCCGCTGATCGGATCATGTTGGACAGACATTTCATAAATGAGTCCCAATAGGTAGTGGGGAGTGGCGTTGGTGAGAGCTTTGTATGTAAGAATTTTTAATTTAATTCTGCTGTGAATGGGGAGCCAATGAAGGGACTCGCAAAGATGTGCAGCAGATATTGAGAGTGACGAAAAAGGTGGATTAGCCTGGCAGAGGCATTTAGGATGGATTGAAGGAGGGAGAGGCAGGAAAGAGGAAGGCCAGTAAGTAGGTTATTGCAGTAGTCAAGCCGGGAAATAACAAGGGAGTGGAATATTTGCTTTATGGTGTTAGCACAAGAGTGAATCTAAGAAATATTGGGGCAGAGTAAAGAAAGCGATTGGATGTGGCTGATGAAGGATAGATTTGAGTCAAGTGTAACTCCAAGGCAGCAGACTTGGGGCAATGGGGAGATGGTGATGCCATCAACAGGGATAGAAAAGTCAGAAGTTGGCGAAGAGCTAGAGGGGGGGATTAGAAGGACCTCAGTTTTGGACATGTTAAACTAGGTGGTGAGAGGCCATCCAGGAAGAAATACCAGATAAGCAGTCGCTGACAGGAGAAAGGACAGAGGGAGCAGGGGTGGAGAGTTAGATCTGGGTGTCATCAGCATAGAGGTGATATTTGTAGCCATAACTGTTGATAAGTTTACCCAGTGAAGAAGTATAAATGGAGAAGAGTAGAGGACCCAGAACAGATCCTTGAGGTACTCCAACAGACAGAGGCATTGGAGAGTAAGTGTCACCAGCAAATGACACAGAAAAAGATAAGAGTGAATCCAAGCAAGAGCAGTGTCACAAAGGCCAAGAGAGCTAAAGGTCTGTAGGAGGAGGGGGTGGTTAACTGTGTTGAAGGCAGCTGAGAGGTCAAGTAAAATAAGTATAGAGTAGTGGCCATTATTTTTAGCAGAAAGAAGATTGTTAGTAACCTTGGTAAGGGCAGTTTAAGTTGAGTGTTTGGGTGGAATCCAGATTGCAAGGGAGGTCAAGCATGGATTTTCTTGATCCCCTTTTGAAGGGTACATGCTTTTTGGATCAGAATTGGATTCAATTATCAAATTTGTCTTGGGGGGAGGGGGATTTTCTTCCTCAGGATAAGCGATCTAAGGGTAAATACAAACATACAAATCATTTTTTTTCCTTTCACTCCCGTAGAGATCAAAAGTCCCCTCCAACCAGAAGTCTGAATCCCCCAAACCTTCATGAAAACCAGGATCCTTCTGGTCTAAAAACAAACAGACCAAAAAAAAAGCCCAACTCAAATCAATCTGCATGAACAGCAGACCTCCATGGGAACAGTTTCATCTGACTCACGTTCCAAAGGATCCTGTAAAGGGGAATGAGTCATTGCAAGAATCAAACAGGAATTGGCTTCTGTAATTCTCATAGCTCTGGTGTGGCCCGCAGAACTTGGTATGCGGACCTAATATAGATGACAACTCTTCCTCTAAGGAAAGATCTGCTGTCTCAAGGACCCTTGTATCATCCGGATCTCAAGTCTCTGAATTTGATGTCATGGAGGCTGAATGACTATTTTTCAAAAACAGAGGTGTATCAGATTCTGTTATCTCTACTTTACTGCAAGCCAGAAAGTCTTTTACGCAGAAAATTTATCATAAGATTTGCAAAGCTTACTTTCTTTGGTGTTCTTCTAGAGGTTTCTCTTGGACATATTTTAGATTCCCTAGAATTCTTCCATTCCTTCAAGATGGATTAAATAAAAGATTATTGGCTAGTTCTTTAAAGGATCAAATTCTGGCATTATCAATTTTGTTTAATAGAAAAATGCCAAATTACCTGATGTTCAAACTTTTGTCCAAGCTTTGGTGAGAATTCGTTCTGTTATTAGACCCATTTCTTTCCCTTGGAATTTGAATCTGGTTCTTTCTGTTCTGCAAGGATCAACCTTTGAACCTATGCACTGCTTGGGCCTAAAGTTATTGTCATGGAAGGTTCTCTTCTACCCATTTTTTCCACTAGAAGAGTTCCTAAATAATCTTCCCTGTCTTCTGATCTCCCCTTCTTGATTTTTCATCAAGATAAAGTGGTCCTCCAGACTAAATATGATTTTCTACTGAAGTAGTGTCTTCAGAAAATATTAATAAGGAAATTGTTGTTCCTTCTCTGTGACCAAATCCTCCTAAAACTAAAGAACGCCTACTTCACAATTTGGATGTAGTCAGAGCCTTAACATTCTATCTCCAGGTATACTAAAGACTTTAGTCAGTCTTCTAGCTTGTTTGTCCACTTTTCAGGTCCCAGAAAGAGTCAAAATACTACAGCGATGGCCTTGTCATCATGGTTAAAACAGACTATTTGTAAGCCTTACTTGGTTGCAGGATAACCGACTAAATAGATCTGTATCTACTACTTGGGCCTTCAAAAATGTTTCCTCCTTGGAACAGATTGCAGAGTGACAACTTGGTCTTCTCTTAATACCTTTTCTAATTTTTTTCTTCCTAAGCTGCTTTTGAAAGGAAAGTCATTCAGCCTGTAGTGTTCGGCTAATAGGAACTGCCATCATTTTGTCTCACCCATCCTTAACATGGACTATCAGTTTGGGTATTGTATCCCATTTGTTATGGACACCTATGGACTCTCCTTAAAATGTATTTCTTTTGGGATGAGGAGAGTCCATAAGACCCATCCTCATTTTTACTAGATGGGCGATAGTTTTTATTTGCACATCTTAACCCTTCTTTCTGTATTTCCTACCTTTTCAATCTCTCTCCTCTGCTCGGCTGTACGTAAACTCAGTTGGGAAAGGAGGTGGGAGGGATTTATGCTCTTGTGAGGGTTCTTGACCTCCTGCTAGTGGCAGGAAATATATCACACATGTAACAGACACTTATGGACTCTCCTCTAACTGAAAGTAAGACATTTATTAGTAAGAAAATTTTTTGTTTTTTATTGAAATAATAATGAATGAACAAATATATTAATCAATTGTGTTGCTACATCCTTCATTATTCTTTCAATTTGTGTAGGTGGCAGTTCGTTTTCGTGCAACAAATAATGAAAAATGTTTTCTTATTTATGTAGTGTTTGTAACATGGTGTCGACCACAATCCTATAGAAAATCCTTTCTAATGATTTTCAACAAAAAAAAATCAAAATTAAAATCTATGGGGATTGTAGTAGATCAATCATTTGACCCATTAATGTTTAAAGGGACATGGAAGGCAAACTTTTATGATTCAGATAGAGCATATCATTTTTTAAAATTTTCCAGACTGACATCCATAATCAAATTCACCTCTTTCACTTGCTATAATTTATTGAAACTTAGCTCCTTTCCATGAGAGAATACTGAGGTAGGCTCAAGATTGTGCACAAATACTGAGCACCATGGGCTAGATTGCAAGTAGAGCAGCACCGATAGAACAAAATTTGTTATCCTTATCGCGACCTGGCACTAAGAAAAGCACAAAATCTGGTATTACAAGGGGATAGTAAAAAAGTTTCACCAGAGAATATAAACGCTGCTGACATTTTTTAGAGCGCTCTATACCTGAATGGATAGTACAGGTTTTATTAGTGTATTAGTATTATTATTATTCATATAACAAGTGCTGATTATATAAATATATATATATATATATATATATATATATATATATATATAAATTTAAATAAATGTTTTAAAGGGATATGGTCTATTAACAGGTGTTGGACTGTGAAGGGCTAAAAGGTGTGTATGTATGTGTATCTGCCTATAGGTATATATATATATATATATATATATATATATATATAACACACAGAGAAAGTCCAGCACTCACTTACAGGCTCTCAGCTAAGATTTAAAATCAAAAATGGAAAGGTTAGTTACCGCATCTGGCCAAATGGGACAAGCCCAGGTACCACGTCAAGGTCTTTTCCAATACCTGGGACCCTAAAACAGCCACACAATGCAAGCTCTCAAATCCAAACAAACTGGGAACAAGGGAAGGGTGCACAGGCTTATGTAATCACCCTAGACATATACAAAACATGGAAGGGGACTGCACTTTCATACCGGACCGGGTACACATCCCATGACCCTGCAACACGCTCAGCCCTGGGTGCTCACCGGCACTCACAGGAAGCTGTGCTGTCCCCAGAGACACAGGCAGTTAACCCCAGACAGGTCTGGGTGCAAGAACCATAGGGAAAATTACAAAACAAATGAATACAACATAAAGAGAAAGTCCAGCACTCACTTACAAGCTCTCAGCTAAGATTTAAAAGCAAAAATGGAAAGGTTAGTTTCCGCATCTGGCCAAATGGGACAAGCCCAGGTACCACGTCAAGGTCTTTTCCAATACCTGGGACCCTAAAACAGCCACACAATGCAATCTCTCAAGTCCAAACAAACTGGGAACAAGGGAAGGGTGCACAGGCTTATGTAATCACCCTAGACATATACAAAACATGGAAGGGGACTACACTCTCATACCGGACCGGGTACACATCCCATGACACTGCAACATGCTCAGTCCTGGGTGCTCACCGGCACTCACAGGAAGCTGTGCTGTCCCCAGAGTCACAGGCAATTAACCCCAGACAGGTCTGGGTGCAAGAACCATAGGGGAAATTACAAAACAAATTAATACAACACACAGAGAAAGTCCAGCACTCACAAGCTCTAAGCTAAGATTTAAAAGCAAAAATGGAAAGGTTAGTTAGTGCATCTGGCCAAATGGGACAAGCCCAGGTACCACGTCAAGGTCCTTTCCAATACCTGGGACCCTAAAACAGCCACACAATGCAAGCTCTCAAATCCAAACAAACTGGGAACAAGGGAAGGGTGCACAGGCTTATGTAATCACTTATGTAATCACCCTAGACATATACAAAGCACTCTCATACCGGACCGGGTACACATCCCATGACCCTGCAACATGCTCAGCCCTGGGTGCTCACCGGCACTCACAGGAAGCTGTGCTGTCCACAGAGTAACAGGCAGTTAACCCCAGACAGGTCTGGGTGCAATAACCATAGGGAAAATTGCAAAACAAATTTGTTTGATTGGAACAGCCAATAGAATGCGAGCTCAATCCTATTGGCTGATTGCTTCAGCCAATAGGATTTTTTCACCTTTAATTCCGATTGGCTGATAGAATTCTATCAGGCAATCGGAATTCAAGGAACGCCATCTTGGATGATGTCCCTTAAAGGAACCTTCATTCTTCGTTAGCCGTCGTCAGAAGAGGATGCTCCGCGCCAGATGTCTTGAAGATAGAGCTGCTCCGCGCCAGATGTCTTGAAGATGGAGCCGCTCCGCGCCGGATGGATGAACTTAGAAGATGCCGTCTGGATGAAGATTTCTGCCGGCTTGGATGAAGACTTCGGCACGCTTGGATGAAGACTTCTCCCGGCTTCGTTGAGGACTTCTTGCCGCTTGGATGAGGACTTTTGCCGCTTCGTTGAGGATGGATGTCCGGTCTTCAAAAACTGTAAGTGGATCTTCGGGGGTTAGTGTTAGTTTTTTTTTAAGGGTTTATTGGGTGGGTTTTATTTTTAGCTTAGGGTTTGGGCAATGTAAAAGAGCTAAATGCCCTTTTAAGGGCAATGCCCATCCATATGCCCTTTTCAGGGCAATAGGGAGCATAGGTTTTTTAGATAGGATTTTTTTGGGGGGAGTTGGTTGTGTGGGTGGTGGGTTTTACTGTTGGGGGTTGTTTGTATTTTATTTTTACAGGTAAAATAGCTGATTTCTTTGGGGCAATGCCCTGCAAAAGGTCCTTTTAAGGGCTATTGGCAGTTTAGTTTAGGCTAGGTTTTTTTTTATTTTAGGGGGCTTTTTTATTTTGATAGGGCTATTAGATTAGGTGTAATTAGTTTAAATATTTGATAATTTCTTTTTTTGTGTAATTTAGTGTTTGTTTTTTTTTGTAATTTAGTTAATTGTATTTAATTAATGTAATTTATTTAATTGTAGTGTAAGGTAAGGTGTTATTTTATAGGTAAATTTGTATTCATTTTAGCTAGGTAGTTAGTAAATAGTTAATAACTATTTACTAACTAGTCTAACTAGTTAAAATAAATACAAACTTACCTGTGAAATAAAAATAAAACCTAAGCTAGCTACAATGTAACTATTAGTTATATTGTAGGTAGCTTAGGTTTTATTTTATAGGTAAGTATTTAGTTTTAAATAGGAATTATTTAGTTAATGATAGTAATTTTTATTTAGATTTTTTTTAAATTATATTAAAGTTAGTGGGTGTTAGGGTTAGGGTTCGACTTAGGGTTAGGTTTAGGGGTTAATAACTTTAGTATAGTGGTGGCGATGTTAGGGACTGCAGATTAGGGGTTAATAACAGTAATGTAGGTTGCGGCGATGCTAGGGACAACAGATTAGTGGTTAATAATATTTAACTAGTGTTTACGATGCAGGAGTGTGGCGGTTTAGGGGTTAATATGTTTATTATAGTGGCATTGATGTCCGGAGCGGCAGATTAGGGGTTAATAATTTTATTTTAGTGTTTGTGATGCGGGAGGGCCTCGGTTTAGGGGTTAATAGGTAGTTTATGGGTGTTAGTGTACTTTTTAGCACTTTAGTTATGAGTTTTATGTTACGGCTTTGTAACATAAAAGCCATAACTACTGACTTTCAGTTTACGGTATGGATCTTGACGGTATTGGCTGTACCGCTCAACGATGCTTTTTCACTCATACCGCAAAACTCATAATCTAGCCGCATGATAATAATCATCATCATCATCATAATAATAATAATAATAAAAAAGGGAATTCGAAATCCAGAACAAATTACATTAATGCAAGAGCCCAAGTTCATACTTAAATTACAAAGAAAATACATTCCTTGTCTTTGTACATTAATTAGAAATTCAACCCACCATCTAATTTTGAACATTTTGTGGTTACATGAAGAGGAGGTTTTAGATAAGAAGCTACAGATTTGTGGAGGGAGAGGTGTATAAAATTGTCACATTTCCCCTAAGTGAGCTCTTTAACTGCTATTCCCATACTGCTTTGTGTTAAACTGTAGTAGGTTTTTGTCTTTTTTTATGCTATTGAACGAGTATTTAATCATTTTGTTTGTGTATCGCTTTTTATGTTTCAAATACAAACTACTTTAGTTTATCATATTTTTTGTATTCAGATGTTTTGACAACTGGATGGCTAAACATGGTTTGTTTCTTGTGTTTGATCTTTTATAGATTTACAAGGGTTCATTGTGAGCCCTCTTTACAAACCTCAGAAGTGGACTAATGATGATAAAGTCACGTTATATTGTACAGCTTTAGACTGTGTGAAGGACGTTGACGTGATATGGACTGTGACTGAGAGTAATGGAAACAAGGTTTCAATCCGAGACCTCAGTTTGGAACATAAAGAGAGCACTGAGCCCCTCATTAGCATCTACACTGTGAGAGTGATGAATAAATCAGAGACACAAGGACTACACAATGTCTTCACTAATTTGACATTCACACCCAGTGTATCAAAACACAAGGACATGGAAGTTGTCTGCACGTTTTCTTGTGATGGGAAATCAAAGAAAAGGCGTTTAAAACTGAGCTACAAACTACGTAAGAAAAATACATTTTAGTTTTGTTGGAAAAAGCAACTAGGATCAATAATATGCTTTCACAACAGTATAAAATATCAGGAAGCTGGTGTGTAAACTATCACCTAGATTACGAGTCTTGCGTTAGCCTTAAAAAGCAGCGTTAAAGGGTCCCAACGCTGCTTTTTAACGCCCGCTGGTATTACGAGTCTGGCAAGTACAGGTGTACCGCTCATTTTTTTTCTGCGACTCCCCTTACGTCAATTGCGTATCCTATCTTTTCTATGGGATTTTCCTAATGCCGGTATTACGAGTCTTGGAAAAAGTGAGCGGTACACCCTCTCCTGTCAAGACTCCTACCGCATTTAAAAGTCAGTAGTTAAGAGTTTTATGGGCTAACGCCGTAACATAAAACTCTTAACTAAAGTGCTAAAAAGTACACTAACACCCATAAACTACCTATTAACCCCTAAACTGAGGCACCCCCCCCCACATCGCAAAAACTTACATAAAGTTTTTAACTCCTAATCTGCCGACCGGACATCGCCGCCACTTAAATAAATGTATTAACCCCTAAACCGCCGCACTCCCGCCTCGCAAAGACTACTTAAATTTTATTAACCCCTAATCTGCCGTCCCTAACATCGCCGACACCTACCTACATTTATTAACCCCTAATCTGCCGCCCCCAACTTTGCCGACACTATGCTAAATGTATTAACCTCTAAACCTAAGTCTAACCCTAACACCCCCTAACTTAAATATAATTTAAATAAAACAAAATAAAATTACTACAATTAAATAAATTATTCCTATTTAAAACTAAATACTTACCTGTAAAATAAACCCTAAGCTAGCTACAATATAACTAATAATTACATTGTAGCTAGCTAACCACCTAGTTAAAATAAATACAAATTTACCTGTAAAATAAAACCTAACCTAAGTTACTCTAACACTACACTATAATTAAATTAATTACCTAAACTAACTACAATTAATTACAATTAAATTAAATAAACTAAATTACGAAGAAAAAAAACTCTTAATTACAGAAAATAAAAAAATAATTACAAATTTTTAAACTAATTACACCTAATCTAATCCCCCTAATAAAATAAAAAAGCCCCCCAAAATAAAAAAATTCCCTACCCTATACTAAATTACAAATAGCTCTTAAAAGGGCCTTTTGCGGGGCATTGCCCCAAAGTAATCAGCTCTTTTACCTGTAAAAAAAAAATACAATACCCCCAACATTAAAACCCACCACCCACACACCCAACCCTACTCTAAAACCCACCCAATCCCCCCTTAATAAAACCTAACACTAACCCCTTGAAGATCACCCTACCTTGAGACATCTTCACCCAGCCGGGCACAAGTGGTCCTCCAGAGGGGCAGAAGTCTTCATCCAATCCAGGCAGAAGAGAACCTCCATACAGCCAGAAGTCTTCATCCAGACGGCTTCTTCTATCTTCATCCATCCGGAGCGGAGCGGGTCCATCTTGAAGCCAGCCGACGTGGAGCATCCATCCAGACCAACCACTACCCGACGAATGACGGTTCCTTTAAATGACGTCATCCAAGATGGTGTCCCTTGAATTCCAATTGTCTGATAGGATTCTATCAGCCAATCGGAATTAACGTAGGAAAAATCCTATTGGCTGATGCAATCAGCCAATAGAATTGAAGTTCAATTCTATTGGCTGATCCAATCAGCCAATAGGATTGAGCTCGCATTCTATTGGCTGTTCCAATCAGCCAATAGAATGCAAGCTCAATTCTATTGGCTAATTGCCTTAATTCCGATTGGCTGATAGGATTCTATCAGCCAATCGGAATTCAAGGGACACCATCTTGGATGACGTCATTTAAAGGAACCGTCATTCATCGGGTAGTCGTTGGTCTGGATGGAGGCTCCGCGTCGGCTGGCTTCAAGATGGACCCACTCCGCTCCGGATGGATGAAGATAGAAGATGCCACCTGGATGAAGACTTCTGGCCGTATGGAGGTCTGCTTCTGCCTGGATCGGATGAAGACTGCTGCCCCTCTGGAGAACCACTTGTGCCCGGCTGGGTGAAGACATCTCAAGGTAGGGTGATCTTAAAGGGGTTAGTGTTAGGTTTTATTAAGGGGCGATTGGGTGGGGTTTAGAGTAGGGTTGGGTGTGTGGGTGGTGGGTTTTAATGTTGGAGAGGGGTATTGTATTTTTTTTTACAGGTAAAAGAGCTGATTACTTTGGGGCAATGCCCCGCAAAAGGCCCTTTTAAAGGCTATTTGTAATTTAGTATAGGGTAGGGAATTTTTTTATTTTGGGGGGCTTTTTTATTTTATTAGGGGGATTAGATTAGGTGTAATTAGTTTAAAAATTTCTAATTATTTTTTTTTCCTGTAATTTAGTGTTTGTTTTTTTTCCTAATTTAGTTTATTTAATTTAATTGTAATTAATTGTAGTTAGTTTAGGTAATTAATTTAATTATAGTGTAGTGTTAGGTGTAATTGTAACTTAGGTTAGGGTTTATTTTACAGGTAAATTTGTATTTATTTTAGCTAGGTAGTTATTAATTAGTTAATAACTATTTAATAACTATTGTACCTAGTTAAAATAAATACAAAGTTGCCTGTAAAATAAAAATAAACCCTAAGCTAGATACAATGTAACTATTAGTTATATTGTAGCTAGCTTAGGGTTTATTTTATAGGTAAGTATTTAGTTTTAAATAGGAATAATTTAGTTAATACTAGTAAATTTATTTAGATGTATTTAAATTATATTTAAGTTGGGGGGGGGTGTTAGGATTAGACTTAGGTTTAGGGGTTAATATCTTTATTATAGTGGTGGCAATGTTGGCGGCGGCAGATTATGGGTTAATAAATTTAATATAGTTGCGGCAACGTTGGGGGAGCAGATTAGGGGTTAATAACTATAATGTAGGTGTCGGCGACATTGGGGGCAGCAGATTAGGGGTTCATTAGTATAATGTAGGTGGCGTCGGTGTCCTGAGCGGAAGATTAGGGGTTAATAATATAATATAGGCGTTGGTGATGTCGGGGGCGGCAGATTAGGGGTTAATAAGTGTAAGATTAGGGGTGTTTAGATTTGGGGGTTCATGTTAGGATGTTAGGTGTAGACATAAATGTTATTTTCCCATAGGAAACAATGGGGCTGTGTTAGGAGCTGAACGCTGCTTTTTTGCAGGTGTTAGTTTTTTTTTCAGCCAGCTCAGCCCCATTGTTTCCTATGGGGAAATCGTGAATGAGCACGTTTAGCCAGCTTACCACTACCGTAAGCAGCGCTGGTATTGAGGTGAGATGTGGAGCTAAATTTTGCTCTCCGCACACTTTTTAGAGGCTAATGCCGGGTTGAAAAAAACCTGTAATACCAGCGTTGTTTGTAGGTGAGCGGTGAGCTGGAACTGAGCGTTAGCAACGCACGGCCTTACCGACAAAACTCGTAATCTAGGTGTATATGTATAATGGTTCATGTATTATTAAAGTTCATCATAAAGGGACATTAAACATAATTTAGTTACAAAACTACAATATATTATTTATTTTTCCAGATTTTGCTATAATTAAACTCCAAAAATGAGAGAGGTTGGAGGCCACTTTGCAGGATTTAGTACCCCAACACTGCAACATTTCACACAGTGATTGCTTGTTTAGTTCAGGAGTTCATTTGTATTTGTACCTTACTGGCCACAACAGAGGAGATAAGATAAACATACTCAAAATAATTTTCAAAGGGAATATCCATGAAAATCACAATCATTTCAGACATTTATTTTGTATAGTGATCATTTGCAATGCAGTGTTTCAATATTTATAAAATCTGTGCATTTATTTAAAAAAAAATGTTTTTATAGTCCCTAGGTCCCATAAAACATTAATGTTGTTACTACTTGATTTAAGCTACAGTAATCAAATCACAAATGTGAGTCTTCAATCTTTATTGAAAACTCATGATTCTTGATTTTATTGTTCCCTTTTTCAGTGAAAACACTAAAGGCCTATAGAGATGAATGCCATCGCGAACAAATGCTCAAATGCACACGTCTCCTAGACATAGGGCTAGATTACGAACGGCATGCAACTGTTGCGAGCAAGCCAAAAAATTTTTTTAGCAGCTTTTTGCACGCAATGGAAATATATTGCGTATTATGAGTTGAAAGTAAATGTGTTCACTTGAGTGCAAACTCAATTTATGCTCATCAGGTTAGCACTAGACATGTGCGATTTGTTTCGGATCGATTCGGAAATTCGGCCGAATTTCTTAAATTCGTAGATTCGGATCGATTCGAATTTCTGAATTGAAATAGTGCCGAATCTACCGAATAAATCCGAATTAGTTCGGATTTATTCGGTAGATTCGGATGGCCATGGATTACACTAGTATTGTACAGTATATTAGGTTATATCACTCTGCTATGGGTTACACCTAATATACAGTACATAATACTACTCTAATAAACAGCATATCCCACCTAACACATACCGAAATTCTGAATTTCCGAACCGAACCGAATCGAACCGAATCCAGCCGAATTTATTCGAATCCGAATGAATCCGAAACGAATTGATTCTAATTTTTCTGAATTTGAATGAGCCAAACCGAAATTCGAAAACATCCGAATCGATCCGAACCGAACCAAATTTTTTCGCCATGCACATGTCTAGTTAGCACAATGTCAGAGCTTGCGTAAAGGGTTTAGGAAGAAAAAAGTTGCATTAAAGACAACATAAATACACTTAAAAGTACAGTTACTAACACTATCTGATAAAAAAACATTTAAAAAGTTATAAGGGCTCAAAGACATATGGTATAATGTGTTTGAAAAAAAGGGTCTACAAAGGGCTTTAACACACACAAACACACATATATATAGGGGCCCATTTATCAAGCTCCGAACAGAGCTTGAAGGGCCATGTTTCTGGCGAGTCTTCAGACTCGCCAGAAACACAAGACTAAAGACTGCTGCTCCATAACCCTGTCCGCCTGCTCTGATCGCAACAGCGATGCTTTGGCGTAAAGGGAATCTGCTGAAAAGCAGACTTGAAGTAAAAAGGTGTGTCATTGTGAACCTAATCTGCATATCTTACCCAGAATCTTTTGCTGCATTGGAAACAGTGTAATTCAGAGGTTTTCTGTGGGAAAAACAAGCCTTCTGGCCTGTCTAGATTTGTTAATGAACTACACAATGAGATATTTTCTCTATATTTTTTGCGTAGTGGAGGATTTTAAACTCACATTTTACCTCCCCCTAATTTTAAATGTTGTTTTATATATATATATACAGTCAGTATATATACACGCAGACATGTCTAAATATTTGTATACAGATGTATTTATGTATGTATATGTGCATATATATATATATATAGAAACAAATTTATATGTATACATGTATATGTATATGTACTGTAAATATTTTACATTCCAATGGGAATTGTTAGGTTTCGTTATTCATTTTGGGAGGGTGATGTAAGTTTTGGGGGTGTCTTGTCATCAGACAGCAATCCCTGTGGTGCTCTGGGGCCCTTAGGTATTGGGAAGGTCCATGAGTGTAAGGAGGAAAAAAAAGAAAAAAATCAAAATAACCAGTTATAGGGGCCAGGCGGTAGGGGATTGATTGCAGTGGTTAGACAAGGTATTTGTTGTTGGGGGAGCAGGTATTGCTGCAGTTGGGGGGGACTGATTATAATTGAAAAAGGGATATGATTATTTTGTAGATAGTATGGGCAGGTATAACAGTGGTTAGATATCCAATACAGTTGAGGAGTAGTTGACAGTTATGGTTAGTAGCAATAAGGTGTAGGAGGTTAATTACTATGGGGTTACATTAAAAAAGGTGTTAATGTGGTAGGAAGAGGTAGTGGTTATATTCAGAAGTTCTTAAGCAGATGGTCATTGTAATTAGCTATAAAAATATGTTATTTTCTAGTGTCCTGCAAATATGAGTATGTTACACATTGGAAAAAAAGAGCTATCACATTATTATATATATATATATATATATATATATATATATATATATATATATATATATATATATATATATATATACACGATGGAGGAAGGCACTCACTGGTCTTTTCATCAAAAAAACTTTATTTAGCGTGACGTTTCGGGGACACACTCCCCTTCCTCATTTGAAAGTGAGAGTGCTCTCTATCTACACACACATATATATATATATATATATATATATATATATATATATTTTATTATTATTATCATTTTTAATAGTATTTCCATTTATGTGACTGTTGAGATCTAGTAGTTCACTGCGGCTACCTGTTTTTATCATTACCATTATACAGTATTTCAGTTTTTGGTTATTGTATATTCACAGGAAAGCCGGAGGTATTGGAGCCCATACAACTAACCCTCTGTGCCTCAGGAGATGTGCTGTGTTCTGTGAATCTGAGCAAGTTTTACCCTAAAGACATCCAGATTAGATGGAGCTGTGGAGTCGGACATTACAATGAACTTAATACTAATAGTGAAACAATTACACGTATTAATGATCAGACCTATAATGTAAGAAGTGAATGTAAAATCCCAGAGCATCTGTTTAATGAACCAGGATTCCGAGTGCAGGTGACCTGGGAACATGAATCCATGGATGGGCCTGAGAAAAAGGAGCTGTCTGTAAGAGACGCAGGTAACAGATTAGATCTGCTATCTGCTTATACAGCTGTGTCACTGGCTGCATTTATATAATGTGTCTTACAGGAAGCAAGATGATTGGTTTAATGACCAACATACTTTACTTATTAAATGCTACTTTTGTACCTTAGAGGTGTTTTCTTAAATTGGTATAAACAAATGAACAATACCAGAAAACAGGCACAACTGTGCTCTTAAGGCTTAACTGGGCAGCTCCTGAGATCACGTGTCCTGTTTAATAGTTTGCCTTCAGTACATAGCTAAAATTGGACTTGAGACACCGGTCCTGAAGGTTCACCTAAAAGAAAGTTTTGTTTGTGAGGCCTGAAGTGGGAGGAAACCTTTGGTGAGAGCAGTAGATAACAAGTTATACGCTCTGTCCGTAAGACATGAAGCAGCTTTCAGACATCTTGAGTCAGCTAGTAACGGGGAACCTACTGTACCAAGGGAATGATGGGTAACATTTGTTATTTAATACTGCATCATTAATAAACAATTGTTTTATTGTTTCTTTATTAGCTTATTGTGCTGATTTGTTTCTAATTTTACCACTTTATTGTATTTATATTGTGTTGCAGACTTTCCTTGGCGCCCAATAATGTCAGAAATAACAAAACCACCTAAATTCTTGCATGGAAGTGAAGCCAAGCTGCAGTATAACATCTCTGGGTATTTCCCTAGTGCTCTGGATATAAAGTGGTTAAAAAGGGAAGCCGTAAACCAGGAATTATTTTCTGTGTCTCATGGTGACCAATACAAGATCCCTGAGATGGAAGTGATCAGAGAAGCAGATAACACGTTCACCTGCACAGCCAGTCTGATTGTCACAGTGTCATTGCAGACAGAGCAGGGAGCAGAATTTATCTGCAGGGTGGGACATCCCAGTCTAGAGAGACCCCTGGAGGGAAGCACAGGGCCACTCAATATAGACGGTGAGTTTAGCTGAGGCACTAATGTGTCTGCTGTAGGTATAATGTGTTTTGGTCTTTGTCACCTTGGTTTGTAGGACACTTACTCAAGAGTGTCAGCAGAAAATGTTTTAGGTGGGGCAACAGAAATAAAATGTGCTGAGTAGAATAAATGTTTTTTTTTTTTTTCAATGAGTAGAAGCCAATAAAACCATTTTAATACTCACCCCATTTTAACTGCAAAGCAAGTATCTAACTAGACAAGTAATTATAATATTTGTAATATTACCTTATGATCTTACCTTTGTTTAAAACACTGTTCCCTATGGTGTGAGGCCTGAAATGTGTTTACTTTGTCTAGTGGGGGTGCATCAGTTTCCTTGACCAATCTATTGTATTTCTATAAACTTACTGTCTAGTTCATTAAAGGGACATAAAATTCAAAGTCAAACTTTCATGATTCAGGTCTCGTTTCCATTGCTGTTGTAAACTGGGTAAACTAGTGGTAACATAAAACATCTCCATAGACTTTATTGGCAATGGTTACTACCAGTTTACACAGTTTACAACAGCAATATGAACTAGGCATTAGATAGAGCATGCAATTGTAAGAGACTTTTAAATTTACTTCTGTTAGCAAATTAACTTTTTTTCTCTTGGTATCCTTTTTTTAAAAATTATGCCTAGGTAGGCCTAGAGGAGGATGCACTACTGGGAGCCAGCTGATGATTGGTGGCTATACACATGTATCTCTTGTCATCGGTTCATTAGATATGTTTAACTAGGGTCCAGTCTCAGCTAGGTCTGGTCTCTGCACTGATTTTAACTATGTGTTTAACCTATAGCTATAGAAAAGCCATAGTGCAATAATACAATCCTCTCACTCTCTTTCACATTTGGACTCCTACTGATTTACTTGTTTCGCTAATGCTGAGATACAGACAGTGAGGCCGATTTATGATGGCCCGAATGGGGCCATCTTGCCCTGTTTCCGCGTGAGCCTTCAGGCTTGCCGGAAACAGCAGTTAAAGGGACAGTCTAGTCAAAATTAAACTTTCATGATTCAGATAGGGCATACCATTTTAAACAACTTTCCAATTGACGTTTATCATTAAATTTGCTTTGTTCCCTTGGTGGTATTTTTGAAAAGCTAAACCTAGGCAGGCTCAAAATGATTTCTGAACCGTTGAAAACCTCCTCCTAGCTCAGAGAATTTTGAAAGTTTTTAACAGTTAGACAGTACTAGTTCATGTGTGTCATATAGATAACATTGTGCTCACTCCCGTGGAGTTATTTAGGAGTCTGCACTGGTTGGCTAAACTGTATGTCTGTCAAAAGAACTGAGATAAGGGGTCAGTCTGCAGAAGCTTAGATACAAGGTAATCACAGAGGTAAAACATATATTAATATAACTGTGCTGGTTATGCAAAACTGGGAGATGGGTAATAAAGGGATTATCTATCTTTTTAAACGATAAAAATTCTGGTGTAGACTGTCCCTTTAAGAAGCAGCGGTCTTAAGACTGCTGCTCCTTATCTGTATCCGCCGCCCCTGAGCGGCGGACAGCAATCAACCCGATCCTATACGTTCAAGTTGATTGACACCCCCTGCTAGCAGCCGATTGGCCGCAAATCTGCAGGGGGCGGCATTGCACAAGCAGTTCACCAGAACTGCTTGTGCAATGCTGAATGCGGACAGCGTATGCTGTCCGCATTCAGCGATGTTTGTCGGACATGATACGCTACAGCGTATCATGTTGGACAGACATTGATAAATAGGCCCCACTGCCTTTCATTTTTACTCACCAAACACCAAAGTATAATCAATTAATACATTTTTATATCACCAATATGCTTTTCAGAAGTTTAAGTAACTCCTCAAGTGATTGAAGATTTTCACTCTATTGAAGTAGCTGGGTCTATAGATTTATTTTTGGCTGAGATAGAGATACAGTTTCAAAACAATCCCACATGTATTGCTCTAAACTTGAAGTGTAATGAAGAACAAATTCCCTTTAATGGAAGGAGGATTTAAAGGGTCATAAAACTGCTGGGTATAAATACAGTAGTAGGGTCACTACTCACTGAGTTATTGTTTTTCCTCCTGTGCCTGCATCTTTCTTGAAAGCTCTTCTCTTATTTTATCTTATTACAAGTGCTGGTTAGTGAAGCTCTGCATCTTCACACTAGGTGCCACCATCTTGGAGTTAAAGGGACAGTCAACTCCAGATTTGTATTGTTTAAAAAGATAGATGATCCCTTTATTACCCATTCCCAAGTTTTGCATAACCAACACGGTTATATTAATACACTTTTTACCTCTGTGATTACCTTGTATATAAGTCTCTGCAGACTGCCCCCTTATTTAAGAGCTTTTGACAGACTTGCATTTTAGTCAACCCTTGCTGACTCTTAAATAACTCCACTGGAGTGAGCACAATGTTACCTTTATAGCATCCATCAACTAAAGCTGTATAGCTTTATGCACTGAGATAAGAGGCGGCCTTCCATGGGTTAGAAATTAGCATTTGACCCTACCTAGGTTTAACTTTCAAAAAAGAATAACAAGGGAACAAAGCAAATGTTGTGATAAAAGTAAATTGGAAAGTTGTTTAAAATGACAAGCCCTATCTGAATAATGAAAGTTTAATTTTGACTAGACTGTCCCTTTAAGAGAGAGAGGCTTTGGCCACAGAGAGACAGGCTGCTAAATGATAGGTTGAGAGAAATGATCAGTTACAGCTTGCACGGTTGGAGAGAGAAACTGTCTCACCTGTTGTTAGTAAACCTAGAGACTTCTCTGTACCCAGTGAGCATTTTCCTACTCTGGAGAAAGATGGAGATTTAGATGTATCCCTGCGCAGCTTTGAAAAAGTTTGCAGACAGTTCCAGATGCCAAGGGAGCAGTGGGCCAAGTATCTTACCCCTGGTCTAAAAGTTCCTGCACTGGAGGCTTTTGCAGAACTCCCTCCAGAGTTTGATCAGGACTATGATGCAATTAAAGCTGCACTGCAGAGGAGGTATAATCTCACTCCTGAGGTGTACAGAAAGAAATTCTGTATTCTGCAGAGGGGTATATCAGAGAGCTACACTGCATTTGTGTGAAGCCTGACAACAACATTTAAGCAGTGGACCAGAGAGCTAAAGATTGCCACTATAGAGGACCTGAAAAATCTAATGGTTAAGGAGCAATTCATACAGCTGTGCCCAGCAGGAGTGCAGGAGTGGGTGCTGGATCACAAGCCCAAAACAGCATTGGAGGCGGGTGAGCTGGCAGATTTTTACACAGCCAACAGGTCACAAGGGAATAGGGGAAAATTCTTTGTTAAGGGGGCATCCACCCGGAAGGGAGATACCTCACGCCCCCCTTACCAAGCATGATGTGCCTTTATTTAATGTGTCTGTTCCCTCTGGAAAGGAGGAGCGAGTGATGTACCTGGGCAGGGGGATACCCGCAGGAGTTTTGCTTGCAACAAAGTGGGCCACATCAGCTCCACTTGCCCAGAGAAGATTAAATTGGTGCAGTCAGCTGGAGGGAGTCATCCCTCAGAAGTATCAGCATCTGTGTTCTTTGTTACATGGCCAGAGGAAAGCAACAATGAGTATTTACAACCTGTAACTGTTGGAGATAAACTAACATTGGGGCTTCGGGACACAGGTGCAGCAGTGACTCTTGTGCGTCCAGGGCTGGTGAGCTCTAAGGACATTATTCCTGGCAGGACTGTAGCAGTTAAAGGGATTGGGGACTGCCACTTGCAGTGCCTATGGCACGTGTATACCTTGATTGGGGAGCAGGGAGAGGTTTAAGGAATGTGGGGGTATCTAAAAATATTACTAATGAAGTGCTACTGGGTACTGATCTGGGTAGATTGTGTTCTCTGTATGTGTCTGACAATGATACATGTGACCTTATGACATTAGCTATGGACCCTGATGTGCAAAGGGCTGTGTATAAAAAAGCTCAGAGACATGCTGACCAGGAGGGAGGACAGAGTGCATATGTGCAAAGTGCTGTGCCTAAACTGGGGGTGTCTGTTCTAAGATGTGAAAATGTAAGAGGAGAGACTGACTAGAGAGAAAGACAGATAGATGGTGTCGGTCTGTCTGTGCTTGAACCAGTAGGATTTGGAGAACTGAATTTGCCTGTACAGTGTGAGACTGGCTGTGAAGAAAGGCAGGGGGGTTGTGTGTACTTGTCTATGCCTGAACCAGTAGTATCTGTAGAACAGAGCTTAACTGTACAGGGAGAAACTGACTGTGAGAAGAAGCAGATGGGTGGTGTGTGTGTTTCTGTGCTTGAAACAGTGGAGTCTCTAGAGAAGAGTGAAAATATAAGGGGAGTGAATGACTGGATGAATGGGCAGCTGGATGATGTGTGCCAGTCTGTGCCAGAACAAGTGGAAGATGTGTGCTTGTCTGTACCAGAATCAGAAGGATCCCAAATTCTGTTTGAGGATGTGAAGTGGCAGGCTGACTGTGAGAGAAGGCAGAGGGAAAGTGTAGACCAATCTGCACCTGAAGCAGCAGTGCCCCAGAATTCAGAGTGTGTGAGGGAGGAGGGTACATGATACTCTTTGAGGGACCCCCAGAGTTAGTGTGAAAGATTGTGGGTGACAGAGACCCCAGTAACCTCTGCTGTGGCCTATAAGCAGACTGCACAGACTAGGGGACAGAGACTGATGCAGACTGCAGATACAAGGGGGAGAAATGCAGAGAAGTGTATTTGCACAGCACCACAGTTCCTTTCAGCACATAGAAGTCAAGTCAAGAATACTTTATTAGCATGACATTATTACATGTATTGCCAAAGTAATATGTTACAATAAAACAGATCAATAACAATTTATAAAGTAGGAATATAGTGGGTAAATATAACAGTTCATTTAATCTGATTGGGGGTTCTGGTACAGTCTTTTACATACTTTGCTACTATCTTTGTAGCTTTGTTTTTTCTCCTAAGAGTAAACATAATCTTTCTTGTTTAGACATCTGTGGGAAGTCTGTTATTTCTTTAATTATTTCTGGGAAGTATTTATCCCTTAAGAGTTTGTATCTTGTACAGTACAAGAGGAAGTGTGCTTTAGTCTCTATGTCCCACTGTCACACTGTGCACATTGTCTGGCTGCCCTGGGTCTCCATTTTGTGTGATATCTGCCAGTCTCTATTTCCAGCTGATGGTCAGATGCCCTGGGTCTCCATTTTGTGTAAAATCTGCCAGTCTCTATTTCCAGTTGGTGGTCAGAGATACACTGATAGGAGTGCAGAGTCAGGGTTCACAGCAGGCCTAGCAGATAGGCCCCCCAGGGGAGAAAAGGGGGACCGTTATGCAACCCCTTACCAACCATAACAAGGTGCAGGTGTACAGGGATTCTTCTCCAGTGGAAAAGAAAGATCCCTGGGCAGTTAATCAAAAGCTGACAAAACACAATGGCCTAGATTTGGAGTTCGGCGGTAGCCGTGAAAACCAGCGTTAGAGGCTCCTAACGCTGGTTTTAGGCTACCGCCGGTATTTAGAGTCGTGTAGGTAAGGGTCTAACGCTCACTTTTCAGCCGCGACTTTTCCATACCGCAGATCCCCCTACGCCATTTGCGTATCCTATCTTTTCAATGGGATCTTCCTAACTCCGGTATTTAGAGTCGTTTCTGCAGTGAGCGTTAGAGCTCTAACGACAAGATTCCAGCCGCAGAAAAAAAGCAGTAGTTAAGAGCTTTCTGGCTAACGCCGGTTTATAAAGCTCTTAACTACTGTACCCTAAAGTACACTAACACCCATAAACTACCTATGTACCCCTAAACCGAGCTCCCCCCACATCGCCGCCACTCGATTAAAATTTTTAACCCCTAATCTGCCGACCGCCACCTACGTTATACTTATGTACCCCTAATCTGCTGCCCCTAACACCGCCGACCCCTATATTATATTTCTTAACCCCTAACTTGCCCCCCACAACGTCGCCGCAAGCTACTTAAAATAATTAACCCCTAATCTTCCGACCGCAAATCGCCGCCACCTACGTTATCCCTATGTACCCCTAATCTGCTGCCCCTAACCCCCGCCGACCCCTATATTACATTTATTAACCCCTAATCTGCCCCCCTCAACGTCGCCGACACCTGCCTACACTTATTAACCCCTAATCTGCCGAGCGGACCTGAGCGCTACTATAATAAAGTTATTAAGCCCTAATCCGCCTCACTAACCCTATAATAAATAGTATTAACCCCTAATCTGCCCTCCCTAACATCGCCGACACTTAACTTCAATTATTAACCCCTAATCTTCCGATCGGAGCTCACCGCTATTCTAATAAATGTATTAACCCCTAAAGCTAAGTCTAACCCTAACACTAACACCCCCCTAACTTAAATATAATTTTAATCTAACGAAATAAAGTAACTCTTATTAAATAAATTATTCCTATTTAAAGCTAAATACTTACCTGTAAAATAAACCCTAATATAGCTACAATATAAATTATAATTATATTATAGCTATTTTAGGATTAATATTTATTTTACAGGCAACTTGGTATTTATTTTAACTAGGTACAATAGCTATTAAATAGTTAAGAACTATTTAATAGTTACCTAGTTAAAATATTTACAAAATTACCTGTAAAATAAATCCTAACCTAAGATATAATTAAACCTAACACTACCCTATCAATAAAATAATTAAATAAACTACCTACAATTACCTACAATTAACCTAACACTACACTATCAATAAATTAAATAAACACAATTGCTACAAATAAATACAATTAAATAAACTAGCTAAAGTACAAAAAATAAAAAAGAACTAAGTTACAGAAAATAAAAAAATATTTACAAACATAAGAAAAATATTACAACAATTTTAAACTAATTACACCTACTCTAAGCCCCCTAATAAAATAACAAAGACCCCCAAAATAAAAAATTCCCTACCCTATTCTAAATTAAAAAAGTTACAAGCTCTTTTACCTTACCAGCCCTGAACAGGGCCCTTTGCGGGGCATGCCCCAAGAAGTTCAGCTCTTTTGCCTGTAAAAAAAAACATACAATACCCCCCCCCCAACATTACAACCCACCACCCACATACCCCTAATCTAACCCAAACCCCCCTTAAATAAACCTAACACTAATCCCCTGAAGATCTTCCTACCTTGTCTTCACCATCCAGGTATCACCGATCGGTCCTGGCTCCGATATCTTCATCCAACCCAAGCGGGGGCTAGACATCCACTGAAGAAGTCCAGAAGAGGGTCCAAAGTCTTCCTCCTATCCGGCAAGAAGAGGACATCCGGACCGGCAAACATCTTCTCCAAGCGGCATCTTCTATCTTCTTCCATCCGGAGCGAAGCGGCAGGATCCTGAAGACCTCCAGCGCGGAACATCCATCCGGCCCGACGACTGATCGACGAATGACTGTTCCTTTAAGGGACGTCATCCAAGATGGCGTCCCTCGAATTCCGATTGGCTGATAGGATTCTATCAGCCAATCGGAATTAAGGTATGAATTTTCTGATTGGCTGATGGAATCAGCCAATCAGAATCAAGTTCAATCCGATTGGCTGATCCAATCAGCCAATCAGATTGAGCTCGCATTCTATTGGCTGTTCCGATCAGCCAATAGAATGCGAGCTCAATCTGATTGGCTGATTGGATCAGCCAATCGGATTGAACTTGATTCTGATTGGCTGATTCCATCAGCCAATCAGAAAATTCCTACCTTAATTCCGATTGGCTGATAGAATCCTATCAGCCAATCGGAATTCGAGGGACGCCATCTTGGATGACGTCCCTTAAAGGAACAGTCATTCGTCGATCAGTCGTCGGGCCGGATGGATGTTCCGCGCTGGAGGTCTTCAGGATCCTGCCGCTTCGCTCCGGATGGAAGAAGATAGAAGATGCCGCTTGGAGAAGATGTTTGCCGGTCCGGATGTCCTCTTCTTGCCGGATAGGAGGAAGACTTTGGACCCTCTTCTGGACTTCTTCAGTGGATGTCTAGCCCCCGCTTGGGTTGGATGAAGATATCGGAGCCAGGACCGATCGGTGATACCTGGATGGTGAAGACAAGGTAGGAAGATCTTCAGGGGATTAGTGTTAGGTTTATTTAAGGGGGGTTTGGGTTAGATTAGGGGTATGTGGGTGGTGGGTTGTAATGTTGGGGGGGGGGGGTATTGTATGTTTTTTTTTACAGGCAAAAGAGCTGAACTTCTTGGGGCATGCCCCGCAAAGGGCCCTGTTCAGGGCTGGTAAGGTAAAAGAGCTTGTAACTTTTTTAATTTAGAATAGGGTAGGGAATTTTTTATTTTGGGGGTCTTTGTTATTTTATTAGGGGGCTTAGAGTAGGTGTAATTAGTTTAAAATTGTTGTAATATTTTTCTTATGTTTGTAAATATTTTTTTATTTTCTGTAACTTAGTTCTTTTTTATTTTTTGTACTTTAGCTAGTTTATTTAATTGTATTTATTTGTAGCAATTGTGTTTATTTAATTTATTGATAGTGTAGTGTTAGGTTAATTGTAGGTAATTGTAGGTAGTTTATTTAATTATTTTATTGATAGGGTAGTGTTAGGTTTAATTATATCTTAGGTTAGGATTTATTTTACAGGTAATTTTGTAAATATTTTAACTAGGTAACTATTAAATAGTTCTTAACTATTTAATAGCTATTGTACCTAGTTAAAATAAATACCAAGTTGCCTGTAAAATAAATATTAATCCTAAAATAGCTATAATATAATTATAATTTATATTGTAGCTATATTAGGGTTTATTTTACAGGTAAGTATTTAGCTTTAAATAGGATTAATTTATTTAATAAGAGTTAATTTATTTCGTTAGATGTAAATTATATTTAAGTTAGGGGGGTGTTAGGGTTAGGGTTAGACTTAGCTTTAGGGGTTAATACATTTATTAGAATAGCGGTGAGCTCCGATCGGAAGATTAGGGGTTAATAATTGAAGGTAGGTGTCGGCGATGTTAGGGAGGGCAGATTAGGGGTTAATACTATTTATGATAGGGTTAGTGAGGCGGATTAGGGGTTAATAACTTTATTATAGTAGCGCTCAGGTCCGCTCGGCAGATTAGGGGTTAATAAGTGTAGGTAGGTGTCGGCGACGTTGTGGGGGGCAGATTAGGGGTTAATAAATATAACATAGGGGTCGGCGATGTTAGGGCAGCAGATTAGGGGTACATAGGGATAACGTAGGTTGCGGCGGTTTACGGAGCGGCAGATTAGGGGTTAAAAGTGTAATGCAGGGGTCAGCGATAGCGGGGGCGGCAGAATAGGGGTTAATAAGTGTAAGGTTAGGGGTGTTTAGACTCGGGGTACATGTTAGAGTGTTAGGTGCAGACGTAGGAAGTGTTTCCCCACAGGAAACAATGGGGCTGCGTTAGGAGCTGAACGCAGCTTTTTTGCAGGTGTTAGGTTTTTTTTCAGCTCAAACAGCCCCATTGTTTCCTATGGGAGAATCGTGCACGAGCACGTTTTTGAGGCTGGCCGCGTCCGTAAGCAACTCTGGTATCGAGAGTTGCATTTGCGGTAAAAATGCTCTACGCTCCTTTTTTGGAGCCTAACGCAGCATTTTTTTGGACTCTCAATACCAGAGTTAATTTTATGGTGCGGCCAGAAAAAAACCCGCGGAGCGTTAACAGCCCTTTTACCGCCAAACTCCAAATCTAGGCCATAATGTTCAGAAGGTGTGGAAAGAAACTAGGCTTCACAGACATCTCTGTAACAGGGTATAATGTACATTTCAGGGACAAGATGCAAGTGGGGGAGGTACCTGCAAAACTCAGAGCTGCCAATGCCATATTTATACAACATATACAGTTGCAGGATTCTACTGCCAGAGAGAAAGTGTATGAAATGGGGCAGACCAAGCTACAGGCTGCATGGGAGGGTCCCTTCAATATATTAAACCAGTTGGATGGAGCAAATTGTGTGTCATTTTTTTAAACGGAGGGCATCATGATGGATAAACTGCTATGTGCAATTTGTCTGGGGAAGGAGTTATCACATCAAGGGGAAGCTCCCTTTGATACACAGCTGGAGTAGCTTGTGTGCCACCTCCTTTTGCATCTCTTATTTGGGGAAGGGGTCAAATACCTCATGATTTTGATGCTAATAGGTTAATTTTCTTTAGCTTGTGTGCTAAAAACATTTGTTTTTTTTTCAGAAGAAATGTGTTGCTGTGTTTTCCCTTAGATAAGCCAGAACCCCTAATAAATAGTTTCTAAATTCCACTTGATCACATGTTATTGCAAATCTATTGATGCATCAAGTAAAAATGAAAGCACAAGAGACAATAAGCAGTGCCCTCTACCCAGAGCTAGATAAGGTCAATAAGAGGACACTAGTACAACTTGAGAAATGTTTTAACCATATTATGACACTAGATGATGAAAATATGACAACCATGTCATATTTGGTACTAGATGTATGCGCTGAATATGAAAATCAGCAGTTATAAGGTGTTCTATATGTACAAGACACCATAAAAACACACATTAGCAAGTACAGTGAGAGAGCCATAACATTCTGTAGCAGACGCGTTTCTTACCGCTAGGGCACTTGATCACTGATAGGGAGTGAGGGTCAAGGCAGGCAATATATCTGTACAGACTCAATTGGTTAATTGATAAAGTGGTAACATTCATTCATAATTTAACCCCCACAATATTAGTGTAAATCCAAACGCCTATATATTTTTGGTAACCCACAACTTATATTACAAAAAGAGCAAATGTATTGGTTGGATACAAAAAATTACATAGTGTAGTACAAAATATGAAAAATATAATAATATAATATTTCATTAAAGGCAGATCCGAACCACTATATTAATTACATGACCACTAGTTATTTAATAAATAGATTTACATCCATTTGAGAATTCAGACCTAGGGGGATACTAGTTTTTAAATGGAAGATCCAGAATACTTACCTTTCATTTAATTTACAAATTCTATCCCCTCCCCTAGGACTATAAGGGATACAAAATCAATGCCCTGCACCTTTAATAATGAACTGTCTGAGTCATGTAGGTGATGAAAGTGTTTGGCAATGGGTGTTGTAGAGTCAGGATAATCTATGGCCCTAACATGTTCCAGAAATCTGTCCTCTAGGGGTCTCTTAGTTTTTCTGGTATACTGTTTGTTACAGCCTAAGCAAGTTAGTAGGTATACAACATGTGTAGTGTTGCAATTAGCAAAGTACCTAATGTCATGTTCTTTTTCTGTCACATTTGATTTAAAATTTGGACCTGATGTAATGTATTAACATGTTTTGCATCTAGAAGCCCCGCATTTAAAACACCCTTTCCTTTTTGTTAGCCAATTTGTGTTTTGTATCTTGGGTAGCATAGATGGAGAAAGCATGTTCTGCTTTTCCTAGGTACAAAATTACAGCCATCTCTAATAACATGTGTTAATATTGGGTCATTATACAAAATGGGTAAATGTTGTTTGATTAGATCACATATCTTATTGAATTCAGAACTGAATGTAGTGATAAATAATGTTTGTTTATATACCATATTTATCTTGTTTCTTACCTATTTTATGTTTTATATAATATTAATAATTCATTTATTAAGTTTTTGCCTTTGTCTAATATTTGAACCAAGTTACTGAAAATGAATGGTTGTATTAATACTGTGTTTTTAAATTTTTGTTTTGCTAAATTGTAATCTGGGATTTAATTTGTTAGTCTGGGTTCCTTAAGATTTCCTATATAATAAATCTTAAGTGATGGCAGCTTAGAGATAGTTTAGTGTGGGTGGCGCTAAAGGAGAGTTTGAGCATTTTTTCTAAGTCTAGGACAGACTAGAGAGTGTTGTTAACCCTTGTACCCACTGAACTAAGTCACAGGCTTGCCTGGAGTGGCTAGACTGTGACAGATTGGTTAAAGTGGGAAGGGTCTGTTAACCCTTTCTGTGCCAAACAAGTGAATGGTGCGGGGTTGGTTAACACTGGGCATCACAGTGCTATTTTAATACAAAGAAAAATTAGAGGAAATTTACAGAACTGTCAGTAAGTTTATTTTTGTTTTCTTTTATCTTTCACATTTATTTTACTTTATGATTGCCCCTAAATATTCTAGGCTTGAAGAGCGTTTTATGTTACAAGAAATCCATCTCAGTACAGATCAACAGCTATACCCCAGAAGACATTGTGATAAAATGGAGCCGAGCTGAGTCCAAACCTAAGGGTTACAAGGAGATTCCTGACCCTTCCATACAACAATATTATCGCCCTAACAATGATGGCAGCTACACAATAACTAATGTATGCAAGGTCATTAGAAAGACTGATCGAAAGGCTCACAATGACTTCAAAGCTGTGGTGGAACACAAGATACTGAAGTGTCCACATGAAATTGTCTTCTTGCACAAAAAAGGTAAAACATTTTCCCTTTGTAAACAAACATTACTGTTTTTGATATTTTACAGAGAATTTACAAGGTCAAGTGGCCAATGACAAAAAAAATCTGTTTCATTCCTTAGACGCGACACATAAACATAAGTTGTTGTTTTTTTGCCATTACATTTCATAGGTATTTTTTATTGTAAATGTTGCACATATGTTTGTAGTGTGTGTAGAGTCTAGTGAGTGGGCAATGTTTGTGTAGTGCGTAGAGTGTAGAGTGTGCTTATGGATTGGGTTTGTGTAGTGTGTGTAGTGAATGTGTGTGCATATGTAGTGTGTATCCTGTGTATGTGTAGTTTGTGCACTGTGTCTGTGAGTGTGTGCAGAGTAGGTTGTATGGTCTGACACACATATATAAAGTACAAATGCTTCAGGTAGCAGGACACAACACCATGAGATCCTTTGCTCCCATATGATCCTTCTGAGCATGTCTTCAATTATTTTTTTTTTTATCTCTTTGCTTCTACTGGGTATGCTCTAAATATATAAACATAATACTTTGGGGCCGATTTAACAAGCCCTGTATTGGCCCCAATGCCACTGTTTCCTGTGCGAGCCTTAAGTCTCACCAGAAACAGAAGTTAAGAAGCAGCTGTCTTAATACCGCTGCTCCTTAACTCGTCCGCCACCTCTGAGGCGGCCGACAGCAATCCGTCCAATCACATATGATCGGTTTGATTGACAGCCCCTGCTAGTGGCCGATTGTCCGCGAATGTGCAGGGGCGGTATTGCACAAGCATGTTCGTCCACACATTGATAATTCAGCCCCTTCATCTCAGTAAAAACTACTTGTTAACAAACAAATACAAATTTTTCATTTAAAATACTTATATCAAAGGAAGCAATCTCCAAAATGGAAACAAATCCAAAAACAATTTAAAAAGTTAGAGAATTCCAAAGCAATCTTCAAATTGTTTTCCTCAAAAGACAACAAAATACAATTCATAGCGTAAAACTGCAGAGCTGATTTATGTCTTCAAAATTAGCAATATGACACTCACGTACTCTAGAGCTTAAATCTAGCTATGAGATTGACTTGAATTGTTAATAACCCAACCACTGTATCAATTTCTGAACAATTTATTAAAAAAGTGTACACAGATACAATGTATACACTTTGCGAGACAAATTAATAACAAAATAACAAGCTTTATAGTCACTCTGGGTTTAGCACTGGTAAATGAGATTAAAGTGATGGTAAATCCAATCATTTAACAAATGCTACGATTTGTCATCACTAAAATTCAAGGGTAGTTTAATTTATCATCTGTGTAAAAAAGGGTGCTAAACTCACCCTTTCTGTGCCATTGCACAGCGCTAAATACAGCGGCTCCGGCCGCCCTCGGCACAACAATATTCTACCAATGAGGTGCCACTTGAACCTCTGAACCAATAGTGGTGCGTGCATACAGAAACCTGACGGTTGACACACACTGCTATTGGTTCAGAGGTGCAAACGTCACCTCATTAAAGCAGATCATTGTGCCGTGGGCTGCTTAATTTAGCGATGTGCAATGACACAGAAAGGGTGAGTTTAGCACCTTTTTTACACAGTTGATGAATAAAACTCCCCTTGATTTTTAGTGCTAGTAAATCCTAGTGTTTGTTAAACGCTTGGATTTGCCATCACTTTAAGGGAACAAACAGACAACCAGTGTCCTTACAGTTCCATTCTCAGTTTTCCTTGTGCCATGTATGTTACCTCACCCTTCTCTGTGACAAGCCGCAATCCTCTGACGTACGTTTCACTTTTTTCTATACAGCTTTCTCAAGGAGTATAATCCTGTTTCGCCATTTCTCCAGTTTTCAAATACTCGCTTCTCCCCCAATGGTCAGGGTATACCATGCGAGTTGCTGATGTTGAGGACAACAATTTGAAGATTGCTTTGGAGCTCTCTTGCTTTTGAAATCCTTTTTTGGATTTGTTTCCATTTTTAAGATTGCTTCCTTTGATATGTGTTTTAAATGAACAAGACAAGACAAGACCTTTGATAGACTATATCTACACTGTGCGGCCCTTACCTCATACAGATTGAGGTAGAAAAGTGTACGTAGACCCCCAAAAGGGACCAGGACCCTTGTTCTTCTTTCATCACACTTTATAATCTGTTTTGCTGACAATGTTTACCCACCTTATATGAACTATTATCCATTGGGACTTTCTTTCTGATATTTATTATACATTTTTATTGTTTTTAGTGATTTTATACATGTGTATTTTATGATCTTTTTATACCTATACTACCCTAATATTTGGGGTAAGATTACCTATGCTAAAGTTTATCCTCAATTTATACACATTCTTTACATATTTAGTACCCAGATATGCAATATCACAGGGAATATACAGTTCAGTGCCAATTCTCAATCACCTTTTGTGCTACATTTTTTATGTAGTGTGTTTCTGGGTTGAAGGGGACCCAGCAAACACAATAGGTGAATTTTGGCTGCTTAGTACTTTTTAGACACTGAATTCACAGCTCCTGGGTCACACTTTTCTTTCTCTTGAGATATATATTGTATATCGTTCAAACCCCCACCCTTGAGGCCGCGAATGCCATAGAAATCAATGGGAGTCTGAAAACATAGAAAGCTTATGTTCAATGCTGCAAGAGAATAAAGCATAGTACTTATATATTATGTTACATCTTTTTCTCTCATTACAAAGCAAGGGGAAAATATTATTGCTTCAAATCTAGTGCACTATTAGATATAGGGATAACTTCACTTTTTTGATAAATCTATTTGCACTGTGTAACGCATGTAATACAGGTCCCACTCTCCACTTCGCACCATATTTGATGCAACGCTTTTCACACCAAATTTGACGCACAAATGAGTACATTTTTCAACCACTTTTGATTGGGATATGAATAATCACATGATTTATGACATCAGCCAATCTGATTGAACTATACATTTTATACTATTACTAATGAATCAAATTGCTTGATACTTCTGTCATTGATTACTCATCAGAACTTGTAAGTGCCATTTGTTACATTCTGTATTATACTTTGAAAGTATGTATATGTGAAATTAGTATTAAAGTTAAAGATTGATGATGACATTAGGACACACAGTGTAGTATTTTAGACAATGATTTTAAAAATTGAATGATGTTTGATTCAATATAATCTTAAACTCAAAGGGATAGTCTGCCTAACATTAAACTGTCATAAATCAGATACAGCAGAAATTAAAATCACCTCTTTGTCATGTTATTATCAGTGTTCTTCTTCCTTCTCTAACACCTTTGTAGGGGTGGTGTTTAAAATTGCACTGCAATCAGGAGGGGTTACACAGGTGCAGAGAGAAAACTGGGCCAGCTCTTAAAATATCCATTGATTGCAAATAAATACATATGATACCCTGATTACATTATATTCACAATTATTCTTGCTCATATTGCTCATATTTACACTATATAAATATAGTGGTATAAATAAACACAGAGATATGAAAGACAACATTGTTTAGAACAAAAAAAGGAATTTAGGAAGATATAAATATGTTTGCAAAAGATTTCTGACATAACACACACATATAGAGTATATATATATATATATATATATATATATATATATATATATATATATATATATATATATATATATATATATATTCAAGAAAAATATAAAAATATGCAGGAGGGGCATTACTAACAATAGAGGAGGGGACAATGACAAAATCCTGCTCCAGAAAGAATGCAGATGGATCTCTATCTTGGAAACACAATTACCAGTAGGCCTTAATGATAGAATTGATATGGCCTGTTTCCTGTAATTGTTTCCAACTTATGATCTGTATGTAAAAAGTGTTACTTATTTAATGTAGTTGCAACACATACTGATAAACTTAAAACTTCCTTTTGATGTACATAGAGAAAAACAAGTATACACCATGTCGTTTTATGTGTCTTTCAGATATAGCCTAATATGTTCATAACCTTAGGCTTAGGTAAACGTTTTAAATACTCACTTTGTATAATTAGGTTTTTAATATTGTTGGAGGTATTAAAGTAACTTGCAATAACTTCACCCGTCTGTAGAGGCGCTCATCACAATTTGTATAAATGAAGACGTAAGGATTCCCTTAGTATTACGCCCTGACGAAGCCCGATGTCAATCTTGGACGCACGGGTGAAACGTGCGTCGGCATAGGTCCAGCCAACCGGATCACGTGATGTGCGTGGTTGTGCCTTAGTGAACGCGACTCTCAGCATGTCTTCACTGTTCCCTTCAGGCATCTCAGAGAAGTTTGGAACTATTTGCCACAATATTGGCTGCTGATAAAAAGAGGTTAAGCACGGATGAATGAACAATCTGGATATTCACTGTTCTTTTCAGGTCGTATGGTTTCTTATTACCACTTTGCTCTAACTGTGCAAATCAGCTATCATACTGTGCACTAACAATTGGAAAATGCTGCTCTGTCGAGAGGGCGTCTCAACCTACTTGGTAATAATAAGAACTCAAAACAAAAGAACTGAAATTCAAGCATATATACCGAATGAGCAGTTTTTACCTTCAACATTAACACGCTTGCTTGCTTGTTACTAACTGCTTGTGTTTACATCTTGGCTTGGAATTCACTGTTAAACTATATACTTACGACCTTTACTACATTGCATGTGACAAATTGCTAATGCTATACGTTAAACTTATTGTGATGTTCAAACATTATTGTGCATATCCTAAAGGGCTTGTATGCATTGACCACTTAGATCCCACCTTTCTAACCTGCCCGACAACGTATACCTCTGCCTATGAGGTGTCGGTAGCAGCTGGGTGTAGTTGGTCTCTACAGCGCTTTTCCCTCTGTATATTACATTCCTTTTGTATCTATAACTCTGAATGCCTGTTACTTACTTATCGTATTGATAAGACTGTCATTTCTCTCTTAGATCCCATTTTTCTAATACCTGCCCAGCTGGGGCCTCTAATATGGGGTGCTGTGTGCAGCAGGGAGTAAAGAAAATGACATGCCTTGCAATATCAGAGTCGCTACCTCATTATTTGTTGATATAAGCAATTTTTACTGTATCCTCAATCGCACATCCCCTGACCGGTCAGGTTCAGTGTATTATGTATGACACAGCTATCATTATTACTATGGTGTATATATGGTGCAACTGATCAACATAACTGCTTTATATATATATATATATTCCATCTTTCACATTGCAAGGGGGGAGGGACCTACTCTGCCCACACCCTTGTTACCTTCACTATTACGCTAGTAAAAAATATTTTTTCAAAAAGAGTGCTGATATCCCTGTCTTTTTTCATCCTGGTCGATTTACTCTGGATGATTTCTCTTGTTAACAAAAACATTCTATATATATATATATATATATATATATATATATATATATATATATATATATATATATATATATATATATACTGTATGTAGGTCAGAGGAAGGGACTGTTGCTGTCCCGAAACGTCACTAAAACTTCATTAAATCGTTTTTGTCACTGTTGGAAAAAGTTCAGTGAGTGCTTCTTTTCTACATTGCTATATATATATATATACAAGTTTGTGCAAATATATATGTACAAATTCTAGCATTAATAATCATTTTAAATAAAAATAAAAAAACATGAGGCATATCATGAATCAGAGAAATATAATTTATGTGAAAATATCATATATCTGATTTTTTTTGTATAACAAAAAAATAGAAAAATAAATATCTATGAGCTATTATTGTTTGTTCAGGTATAAATATAGCTTAACATTAACAGATGAAAAGTAAAAGATTAGCTTTAGAGAAATGTGCTTGTTCATGGACAGTAATGAAATGGTATAAATAATGTTTATTTATCAAAAGTCCGATGCTCATCGCACAGCACTTGACGCACGTGTTTTTAACAGACTTTTTGACAAATATTGGCGTTGTATGTAGATCTGCGGCAGCGATGTCTGGCGAGTGTATTGATGCCAGCGAATGCACCAAGATTGACGCTTTGATAAATCGAGGCCATAATGTTTTTGCTGGAAGTGTGTATATATAGGTTTGTGTATATGTGTGTTTATGTTTATTTATGTGTTTATATGTGTGTACATGTGTATTTATGTGTTTATATGTGTGTACATTTTGGAAAAATGGTGCAGATAGACTTGATCAACACAAAAAAGAGCAATATCTGCAAAGCGCAATAAAACGGGGTATGCCTATACAGTATATATGCCAAATCCAAGCTTTATAATGATTGGTGCAGTGTTTTTTAGTGTGTGTTAGACGTGTTGTTTTCAGTGTTAAGAGATAAGGAAGTAATATTTTATTCAACACAATAAATCCGCAAATACTCAACTTTTTTAGTTAAGATTTTCAGCATTTCGAGTCACTATGAGCCCCATGTATTAAAAGGCGGGCGGACAGCTTCTCAACTTGCAAAACTGTCCCCCTGCTTTCACTGCATACTGCATCTGTTTATCCGCTGGCCCGTATGTATCATAAAACACTCTGATGAGTGTGTAATGCTTGACACTTCATTCGCACGACCAATTGCGCGAGTGAAGGGACTATCAATCACAGAGAGCAAGCAAACTCTCTGTGATTTCTCTTTGCCACCTCTGAAGAGGTCATTAGACAGCTGCTTCTTACATTGCAGGAAGCAGGCTTGCATATGCGAGTCTGCCCCGCAAGGTCTCCGGGGCAGCTATTGCTACTTCGTACATGGACCCCTAAGGGTGCCAAGAAAGCTGCCAGTTTTCAAAGTAATTAAACAGATAGCCTGGCAAACTTAAAGGGATAGGAAAGTCAAAATTTAAATTGCATGATTTTAAGACATTTTTAAATTTATATCTATTTTTAAATGTGCCTCATCCTCTTGGTATCCCTTGTTGAAAAAGAATACGCACATATCCTGCACTAGTGGGAGCTAGTTGCTGATTGGTGCCTGCACACATTTGTCTTGTGATTAGCTAACTAGATGTGTTCAGCTAACTGTCTGTAGTGCAGTGCTGTCCCTTCACCAAAAGATAACAAGATAATGGGGCTGATTTAACAATGTCTGGCGCCTGACATCGCTGAATACCGACAGCATACGCTGTCGGCATTTAGCATTGCACAAGCAGTTCTAGTGAACTGCTTGTGCTATGCCGCCCCCTGCAGATTCGCTGCCAATCGGCCACTAGAAGTGGGTGTCAATCAACCCGATCATATTCAATCGGGTTGATTGCTGTCCGCCGCTCAGAGGTGGCAGATCCAGTTAAGGAGCAGCATTCTTAAGACCGCGAACCTGAAAGCTCGTGTGGAAACAGGGTGAGTTTGCCCCATTCGGGCCATCATAAATCGGCCCCAATGAAGCAAATTTGATAATAAAAGTAAAATTTGAAAGTTGTTTAAAATTGTATGTTCTATCCAAATCATGACAGAACATTTTGGAGTTTCCTGTCCCTTTAAACTATAACTCCACTTTTGTGCAGCTAAAATTTGTATTTTATATATAGCACAGATGTGCAGAGCGTAAGGTTGCCAACTCTCCCTTTTTTCCAAGAATCTACCTTATTTACACAAACCTTTTTTATAGCCTCGCATGCCCCCTTATTTATCTTTTTGTAGAACATTTCTTTCCCTTATTTTTTACATGTTCATTTCAAACATTTAATACCTCTCAAACCTTTTAGCCTCTCACATCATTTTTAATCTATTAAAATATATCTGACTATAACATTTTCCGGTGAAATGCTTGTGCAATGCCGCCTCCTGCACTTTGCAGCTAATCGGGCGCTAGCAGGGGGTGTCAATCATCCTGATCGTATCCGATCAGGATGATTGGATGATTGCAGTCTGCCACCTCAGAGTTGGTGGACGAGTTAAGGAGCAGCAGTCTTACGACCGCTGCTTCTTAACTCCTGATTTCGGTGAGCCTAAAGGCTCGCACGGAAACAGCAGCATACTCTGCTTTAAAAATATACTCCATAGAGTAGTGTTAAATGTATCTCACACAGCAAAGGAGAAGCAATGGAGAAAAACAATAAATACCACTGCAACACTTTGAAAACACATTTGGAAAACGGGTTCTGTAAATGTTATATTGGTATCAACGGTTATATTGGTATCCCTACAATGAAAAAAATAATATGGGACTTGCTCTTATTTAACACGGAAAGCAGCTGTATAAATAGGTCCTCTCTACCTATGACAAACCTCATAAACACATATTTACAATTTCATAAGAATTTAGAAAAATTACAACAGCATCGTACGTGACCCGTAGATAATTCTGTGTAGTATCCAAATGAACTCAACTTCCTTTGTATCCAAAATATAGAAGTTTAATTACATAGATTATTAAAACAGACAAATGTAAAAACTCTCAGAAACATCACATAAAAACATTTCCATAAAAGTCCACGAATGATAAAATTCCAAAAACACAAATGCTTTAATGTAAATGAAAGTTATTCAAAGTGTAAGCCAAGTTACCACAGGGATGGTGCGCTTTAGGGACTTACACATGTATTCACGGATTGCATAATAAAACACCTCCTCTGGTCCGTTAGCTATGTCATATGCAGTAGTCAGTACGACAACCTCTTCAGTATTATTGCAGTGTTAGGGGCCAAATTATCAAGCTCCAAATGGAGCTTAATGCCCGTTTTTCCACACGAGCCTTCAGGCTCACCGGAAACAGCAGTTATGAAGCAGCGGTCTAAAGACCGCTGCTCCATAACTTGTCCGCCGCCTCAATCAACACAATCGAATACGATTGGGTTGATTGACACCCCCTGCTAGATACTGATTTTAGCCAAAAAATGTATTTAAGCCCCCATATTGTATTATCAGCTACAACCTCATCAGGCAAGGAGTTACTGATTGCTATTAAATAAAAAAAACTTTTTTCCTGACTGTATATTAAGGGCTAGATTATGAGTTGAGTGCTATTTTAACGTGCACCTGTAAAGCAGCAAATTTGCCCGTTTACAGGCGAACGTTAATAACCAGCCATTACAAGTAGCTTATACTCCTGCAAGCTCATGGTTTATCTTTGTGCTTAGCGCAATTAACCAGAGGTCAGACCTCTGGATCAAAGTTAAAATATGCTACAATTGCCCCCAAATGAAGAGTACAGTAGTTTACTTCTAAAAATAAAGACAAGCATTTTTATGTAAAAAAAACAACAACAAAAAACTGCATGAAGCAGTTATAAGGGGTTAAAGTGATGGGATCTGGGTTGTTAGAAAAAAAACGGCACCTAAAGTGCCTTTACATTGAGGTCAATGGGGGACTGTGTTTTAACTTTAAATATATATGTATATACACATATAAACACTGGAGCCTATGGGAGCGTGGTCTCGAGAGTGCAAGGCTTCTGGGCAATGCGAACGCAAGGTCGCGTTTGCATTGCGCCTAACTTTTTATACCAGTGCACATTTACATGTGCTGGTATTACTGAGTGGAGTGCCAATATCATGCAATATTGCGCTCCACTCATAATCTAGGTCTATATATTTTTTCTTTCATGTAATTGGCAAGAGTCCATGAGCTAGTGACGTATGGGATATACAATCCTACCAGGAGGGGCAAAGTTTCCCAAACTTCAAAATGCCTATAAATACACCCCTCACCACACCCACAATTCAGTTTACAAACTTTGCCTCCCTATGGAGGTGGTGAAGTAAGTTTGTGCTTAGTTTTTATGATTTCTTCTATGATAAGCGCTTCTAAGCATTCTGAAGCCCAATTCCTCTCAGAGTACAGTGTTTGTCAGAGGGATGTGAAGAGAGTATCGCCTATTGATTTTATGGTTTTCCTTGCAGGAAATCTTTTCAAGGGTTCTCTGTTATCGGTGATAGGGATTCATCTCCTACCTCCCTTTTCAGATCAAGTATATACTCTTATATACCATTACCTCTGCTGATAGTTTTCAGTACTGGTTTGGCTATCTGCTATATGTGGATGGGTGTCTTTCGGTAATTATGTATCATTATTTAAGACACTCTCAGCTATGGTTTGGCGCTTTATGCATTAATATAAAGTTTTAAATATATGTATTTTACTTATATTTGCCATGAGTCAGGTCTATCTGTATTTCCCTTTGCAGTCTAAACAGTTTCAGTATAGGAATCATGTTTGGGAAGTTTATTTAAACTTTTTTCTTACCTGGGGTTCAGTTTTTTTCTAATTTGACTTTCTTTTTTTCGCAGGCAAACTTAGGCTTGCGAGGGCACAAAATGCTGTTTTTATTGCTTAATTTTTGGCGCAATTTTTTTTGGCGCAAAGTTGAACCTTTGCTGGTGCAAATTTTGTAATTTCCTGTGTCTTTGTTGATGCTAGTTGTTTTGGCGCAAAATCACGTTTTGTTATGACGCGAGTTGTGTCATTTCCTGGTGTTAGTTTTGTGTCAAAATTTTTCTTTTTGCATAATGCGTCATTCTTGGAGCCAAATTTTAGTTATTTTACCCCTCTATTGCTCGCTGTTTTCATGAACTTTGAAAGCTATTATGCCTGCTTTTGTTTTTCTCTACTGAAACTGTTACATTGTGGAAATTGAATGTTTTGCCTAATGTTATTTTTCTGTTACATTTTGAGAGATGTCTCATTCTGATCCTGACTCTGATGTTACTGTAGAAACTGATGCCTTGGAACACAATTCTACAAAGCTAAGTGTGTTCTTTTAACTTTTTAAGCTGTTATTTCTTCAGCTCAATTATGTGGCATTTATTTATCATGTTTTATGCTAGCAATGTTTCTAAATGTACAATAACGTTTACTGTTTTTTACATATTCAGTTCATGTACTTGATTTCATCTGCAAACATCACATGTTGTTGCTTATATCATAAAAGGTTATGACTTACCAGATCTTTTCAAAATTGTTAAGATTTATTTAATTTTGTTCTGACCGACAGCATATCTAAGTTTATTCTACTGATGAAGGTTTCTTTGGCTCAAAGGATCCTGTATCAGACAGTTTGTTAAAAATTCTCCTTATTTTTCATTTGAACATTTTTTGTTCTTTGTAAGGACATTTTGAAGTTACGTTATTTAATTTTCTATAGCGCTGCTATTACAAGTTTGCAAACATATGCCATTTGCATGCAATATGGTTGCGTTGAGCTCCATACTGCACCCAAAACAAGCACTGTGTTTGACGTGCTCGTGCACGATTTCCCCATTGACATCAATGGGGAGAGCCGGCAAAAAAAAAAGCCTAGCACCTGCGATCGCGGAAACAAAAGTTCTGTAACGCAGCCCCATTGATGTCTATGGGGAAATCAAAATACCATTTAAACCTAACACCCTAACATAAACCCTATGTCTAAACACCCCTTATCTGCTGCCCCCAACATCGCCGACGCCTGCCGTTCCCAATATCACCGCTACCTAAATAAAATTATTAACCCCTAATCTGCCGCTCCCGATATTGCCGCCACTATACTACATTTATCAACCCCTAAACCGCCAGCCCCCTACATCGCAACAAGCTAAATTAAACTATATTAACCCCTAAACCTTACCCTAACCCTAACGTAACCCTAACCCTAATGTAACCCTAACCCTAACGTAACCCTAACCCTAACGTAACCCTTACCCTAACACCCCCTAACTTTAACATAATACAAATATAGCTAAATTAAATTTACACTTATTTACTAAATAAGCCTATTAACCCCTAAACCGCCAGCCCCCCACATCCCAACAAGCTAAATTAAACTATTAACCCCTAACCCTAAAACTAACACCCTTAACTTTAAAATAATTAAATTAGATCTAAATTAAATTTAAAATTATTAACTAAATAATACCTATTTAAAACTAAATACATACTTACCTGTGAAATAAAACCTAAGCTAGCTACAATATAGGAGGAAACAAAAAACTCCTCGGCACTCCAAACGGATAGATAAAAAGAAAAGTTCTTTATTAGTGCGCAACTTAAAAACACAAACGTGGATGGCAGCCCAATAAAAACACATTAGCAGAAAACAACAGGGGGAACATCACCCTCCTGCAACATCATACGTGTTTCATGCCTCTAGGGCACTTGTTCACTGATAGGGAGCAGGTGGAGAAAAGCTCTTTAAAAAGGAATATAACATCCAATAGAAAAACATCAATTAAATTGTCAAAATTAACCCCTGTGTTGCCTCCACTTAATATGACAAAGTTACAATCCTGCAAGTTAACCATTACTAAATAATTATTATTATTATTATTATCAGGTATTTGTAGAGCGCCAACAGATTCTGCAGCGCTGTAAACATAGTCGGTGTACAGGATAGCTTTTGTAGGGGTCAAGTGGGTAGAGGGCCCTGCCGAGAGTTTCACTGTTGTAATCGGCTCTTATGAAGCGATCTGTAAACAGCTGGGCTCATAGGCTTACAATCTAAGGGGTTCAAGGGGAAAGCAATGGTGTTAGGAAAGGTTAGTGTTGGTTGTATGCATCCCTGAATAGTAGAGTTTTTAGGGAGTGCTTGAAGCTGTTAAAACTAGGGGAGAGTCTTATGGAGCGAGGCAGGGAATTCCACAAGATGGGGGCCAGTCTGGAGAAGTCCTGTAAATGGGAATGTGAGGAAGTAACAAGAGAGGAGGAGAGGAGGAGATCCTGAGCTGATCGAAGGGGACGGGAGGGAGAGTATCTAGAGACAGGTTCTGAGATGTAGGGGGGAGCAGTGCAGTTGAGAGCTTCATACGTCAGGGTGAGGATTTTATGTTTAATCCTAGAGGCAAGAGGAAGCCAGTGAAGGGATTGGCAGAGAGGTGCAGCAGATGAAGAGCGACGAGTAAGGAAGATGAGCCTGGCAGAGGCATTCATAATGGATTGTAAAGGAGCTATGCAGCAGCTAGGTAGACCAGAGAGGACGGAATTGCAGTAGTCGAGGCGGGAATGGATGAGAGAGTGGATTAAAATCTTGGTTGTATAAATAATTACTAATACTTATGTTTACATACCTCAAATTGATAATATGGATATGATAGATACTTGAAAAGACAATTACCATATAAAGCTGAATAAACAGACAATTTATATATAAATAGATATAAAAGTGAATATATCTCATGTCTATCATGTTTCAATAAACTACATATATGTACTAACACAATAATTAAAGGCACATCTTTATTGTATTGAAGTATTGCATAAAGCTTATTAGTATTTAATAAACATATTGATGTCCATTGTGGAATTTAAACCCGAAGGCACCCTAGTTTTGAGATGGAGGATCCAAAAGACCTCTCTTTCATCCAATTTCTTTTCTCTATTTCCACCTCTAGGATGCATGGGAATAAAATCTATGCCTTGAACTTTAAGCAATGTACTGTCAGAATTATGATTGTACCTAAAATGTTTGGCTATAGGCGTTTTAAACTCAGGATCCTCAATGGATCTGAGATGTTCCATAAACCGGTCCTTAAGGACCCTCTTAGTACAACCTGTATATTGTATATTGCACCCTTGGCAAGTAAGGAGATAAATTACATGAGTACTATTACAACATAGGCATCAAACAGAACAACCACATGGAGCTATTGAACTATTAGGCACAGGATTCTAGTGTGTCGGGCTGTGAAACCCTGAAGCATAAAGTTGGTTATACTGTTATCCTCTAAGTGAAAATTTGTGGACTATAAATATAGCGTCTATTGGAGAATAATTAAATCCATTGAAAATATGGGAACTGACCTGCAGCTCTAGGCTAGGTAATGTGAAGGGGGGGGGGGGTGCTTGTCAGTAGCAATTAGGGAGAATTGGACATTTGGTAGTTAGCCTGCTCTGGGCATAGTGAAGGGGAGCCTCAGAACAAGAAATTACAGGGGACGTCAAGCCGACCCGGCCACTGACAGCATGACATCCATTTTAGCCTTCCAAGATAATTACACTTATAGAGATAATAACTAAAACGTAATATAAGGCTTTTATACATGACATGAGACTCATATAAACGACAAAATTACCCATCTGAGCAGGATAAAATGGGGGTATGAGACAAAAGTAGCCAAGCAGCACAGGACATTGAATAAAAGTAGTAAGTGAGATTGATATAAACTGGGAACTGGGCGTATGCCCACATTGAGACAAGATATGCAAACCCAAAAGGCACATTTGTAGTAAAACAATCTGCTATGTACTATATAAAGGGCATTAAATATAAACAGCTAAATAATATGCCTTGAGGAGCAAAGTGTACTATCGTACTAACTTAGGGTACATCCAGACATAGTTCTCAAAGTTAATACTATCTGGTGTCTCTAGGTGGGTAGTATACTGTCTTTCTGGCACTGCTACATCAGTTTTATCAAGTGGCATGAACTCAACCTTAATAAAGGTAAATAAGCTAGCAGTTGTATACAGCTTACACAAAAACATCAGATACGTGCAGAGACAGCCATGTATATAGAGACAACAAAAGGCTTCATACACGTAATGCTGTAATCAGCCTTTTACTTAGGCGATGTCTTGTTCAAGTCTTTCTCAATAGTCTCACACGTAAAAAGCATGTAACCTCCTCCTAGTCTATGAAATAGCCTCTTAGGCAAGAAGATAGGTCTCACTGGCTCAGCGGTGCTGTAATGAGCCTTCAGCCAATTCCAGCTAGATCCAAAAGGTTGGATAGTAGGGATTGGATATTTAAAAGGATAGTCGCTACAGGTAGCTGATGAAACATGCCTTTCGGTTTGCCCATGGCTGGAGCTCCACCATTTGCCCCAAGCCTAATCAAAGTGGGAACATAGTACAGGAATGTGGAGAGGGGCTTCTGAGCAACAATCTGTGGTATCTTCACACCTAGCCGCACGGGACAGACTTTCTCACTGCCACTTGCTGTGTTCGCTGTGTCGCTGCTCAGAGGACTCTGCTGCGTAGGTCTGTTAGACGGCGTTGTCTGTAGATAGGTGCCTCCCTGGTATGTCCCTAGTGTCGTTAAGTTGCTCGCCGCCTCGGGAGCGATCTGATCTCCAATCTGTCTGTATCTAATAGCATGGACAGCTTCTTTGAAATTTAGTAATGGTGGGGTATCTGTGACGTCCGGAAAGACTATAGCCTCCGCTGTTGTATCCTTTGAAGTCCCGGTGCGGCCTTTAGCAAAGTTCTCTTTTTCTAGCTTTGGAGCAAGGGGAATCTCCATCACCTTAGTTAGCTGCACCTCTTCCAGTGGCAGGCCAGCGTGTCAACGTATTCAGGTTAGTGGGGCCACCGAAGCCCCTTTTAAGTAACAGGTGGAGGTTATGAAAATGTTCCTCAAGCATGCATAGCAGGGTTTCTTCAGGTATCTGCCTCTCCATTGTAGAAGGGGGTATCTCAGCTCTTAGTGGTTGCGTGAGCGAGAATCGTGTGAACGGGGTGGGTGTTGAGGCCTTCCCTATTCGGGCCACCAAAGCATCAACGGTCTGGACTAGACTGCAGGCAATACAGAAATAGAGGCATCAAACGATGCAGTGATCTTGATGAAAACTAAGCAAAGTAATATAGGTACAGATTGTCAGATAATCCTCTTAATACACTGCGGATTGTATTATTTCAATGCTCAGCTGCTAGTATTGCGACCGATCATGGCCGCTGCCCGGACACGCCCCCCCATGGTTTTATTTTTAATAAAAAGGTAAGTTTATATTTATTTAAACTAGGTAGACTAGTTAGTAAATAGTTACACTAAAACCTAACATTACAAAAAATAAAAAATAAACTATCATTACAAAAAAAAAAACAACGAAATTATCAAAAACAATAAAGATTAATCCTATTCTAATACCCTTAAAAAACACCCCAAAATAAAAAACCCTACTCTAGAATAAACTACCAAGGGCCCTTAAAAGGGTATTTTGTAGGGCATTGCCCTGAGATAACCAGCTCTTTTACTTTAAAAAGAATGCAAACACCCCCTAACACAATACAAACCCCCACCCCCCAAACTACCAAGGGCCCTTAAAAGGGTCGTTGGGGGGGCTTAAAAGGGCCTTTTGTAGGGCATTGCCCTGAGATAAACAGCTTTTTTACTTAAAAAAAAAACTAAAAATATACATTACACAAAATAATAAACAAATTATCAAAAATAAAAAAGAATTACACCTAATCTTAAAAAGCCCACCCAAAATAAAAAAAAACCTAGCCTACAATAAACTACCAATGGCCCATAAAAGGGCCTTTTGTGGGGCATTGCCCCAAAGATATCAGCTCTTTTACCTGTAATAAAAATACACTCCCCCAACAGTAAAACCCACAACCAACCCCCCAAATAAAAACCCTAACTCTAAAATAACCTAAGCTACCCATTGCCCTGAAAAGGGCATTTGTATGGGCATTTAGCTCTTTTACTGCCCAGACCCTAAACTAAAAAAAAAAAAACACCCAAAAAACCCTTAAAAAAAAAACTAACACTAACCCCAAGATGATCCACTTAAAGTTCTTGAAGTCCCGCTTGAAGGATCCATCCAGCCGGCGAAGTCCTCATCCATGCAGCAAGAAGTCTTCATCCTGGCGGCCTCTTCTATCTTCATTCAGCCGGCGCGGAGCGTGTCCATCCTGAAGACATCAGACGCAGAACTCCTCTTCAAGAACTGTAAGTGGATCATCTTGGGGTTAGTCTTGTTTTTTTTTAAGAATTTTTGAGTGTTATAGGTTATTTTAGAGTTAGGGTTTTATTTGGGGGGTTGGGTGGGGGTGGTGGGTTTTACTGTTGGGCTGGTGTTTGTATTTTTTTTACAGGTACAAGAGCTAATATCTTTGGGGCAATGCCCTGCAAAAGGCCCTTTTAAGGGCCATGGGTTATTTATTGTAGGCTAGTTTTTTTATTTTGGGTGGGCTTTTTTATTTTCATAGGGCTATTAATTAAGGTGTAATTCTTTTTTATTTTTGATAATTTGTTTCTTATTTTTCGTAATTTAGTGTTTGTTTGTTTGTTTTTTGTAATTTAGTTACACCGCAAAACTCATAATACCGTCGCTTAGGGAATCCCATGAAAATACGTAATTTTTACGTGTGCGGGACTGACGTTGTGGTACAGGCTAAAAGGTGTGCGGCACAGCTATACTGACAAGACTTGTAATAGCAGCAGTGCTGTTTTAATGCTGAAAATGCCATATTTTCAGCATTAAAAGCTGCAACGCCAAACTCGTAATCTAGCTGTATGTTAATAATCCTTTTTCACATCTGGATTTTAACATTTTTTGCTTTGAGGTTTTTTCCTATTCCTATTTTCCTATTCAATATACTATCTGTATTATATTCTAGAGAATGGTTATTCTGATTCCCTCTTGGGACTGTACTACTATTTCTATGGAAATTAGTACTTGTTTTCAGGATCCTTTAGAATTTGAATATAACCTTAGTAGAGCATATTCACGTACTGTTTATATTTTTAGCTCAGCTTTATCTGTGGCTTAAATTACTGTTCTCTCATCCTTTGTTGAACAGTTAGCATAAGCAATTTCAGATTCTTCAGTATATAACTCTATTTATTTATTTAGATGTATTAATTTAATTATCTAATCTATTATTATGATTTCAAATATATTTTATTATCTGAAGGTGCGGTTCTCAAACCAGCCCTTCTAGTGGGGGGCAGATTAAATTGTTTTTGGATAAACTCATTCCAAATTCTATATTATTCTTAGGGTTTGAATAGATTTTTAGAATGAGACCTCCTATGGGAAGAATCTTTCTTTCTTAGTACACTCTGAATTTTTTCCAGGAGTGATTATGCCAGTTCTTTTTGCAGGGACAGGATTTGGGTTTCTATTCTTGGATCTGAAGACTTTTATATTGTTTTGCTAGAGTCTCAACTTTTAAGTTGACAATTATAAGGACTATTTTGCCTTTTTGTTAAAGGGACAGTATACACTCATTTTCATATAACTGCATGTAATAGACACCACTATAAAGAATAAGATGCACAGATACTGATATAAAAATCCAGTATAAAATGGTTTAAAAACTTACTTAGAAGCTTTCAATTTAGCTCTGTTGAAAAGGTAGCTGGAAAGCCCACTGCAAGTGGGAAATAAGACACTCCCCCCTCCCCCTTCATTGCATATGAAAAGACCCTTTACACAAACAGGAGCAAGCTGGAGAAGGTAGCTGACGGTATTCACATAAAACTTTGGGGCTTGGTTAGGAGTCTGAAAATCAGCAATGTTATTTAAAAATAAGCAAAACTAAACATTTTTTTAAAAAAAACCTTCAAGGGGTATATAAATAGATCATCTACAAAACATTTATGCAAAGAAAAAATTAGTGTATAATGTCCCTTTAAGGTCATTTCATGTCCACTCCATTTTTAGGATGCTTATCCTCATATTTTATTTCATTCAGACCACTTGTGGATTCTAAAATTTTCTTTTTAAGCTTTACCAATTTGTCGCTTTTCCATTTGGTTTAGTGACAGCTTTATGAATCTTTTCAAAGGTTTTTGGTGCCCTGCTTCTGTCTTCAGACAGTAGGGTATTGTGGTGCATCCTTATTTGGATGGTATCTTGGTATTAACTTAAACTTTTCTTTAATTAAAGCCGGACAGGTAGCTCAGCAGGCTAATGCACTTTTGCTGAGCTCTGTAGCAACCTGAGGGTTGCAGGTTAGATTCCCGGTGAGGTCCATTCAGCCTTTCATCCTTCCGAGGTCGATTAAATGAGCAGCGTCTTGAGTCCCTTAAGGGTAATTAGACGCGCTTTACAAGTACCCAATACATACATATGAAAGAGCAGTATTCAAATATATGGACTTTTCTTTTGTGGAATCCCTTATGAATAAACTAAGTTTTGTTTCTTCAAGACATGGTTAGAGGATTTAATTTAGTTTTGTGATTCCTCAGACATGGGTCACTTCTTTTTGGGTTTCTAGATGGATTCTGTGTTCATGTCTTTGTCTTTGTCTTTATCGGACAAAAGTCAATTGTAAGTGGCGTTAGCGTGTCTAACTTACAGTTTAGAACATTTCTTTCAGTGGCTATGTGCATGGAAGTTTTAGGTCTCATAACTGCAGCATCAGGAGTGATTCCCTTTGCTCGTTTTTCATCTGAGATCTATCGTTGCTTTGCATACTGAATCAATGATACAGGGATTGTTTTTAGATATCACAGTTGAAATTTTTAAATCCTAACACTCTTCCCTCTCTGTTTTGGTGATTAGTCTATCATCATTTTATTCAGGGGGCCTCCTTTTGTTCGTCCTTCCTGGACTGTATTCTTAATGGATGCAAGTTTTACAGGTTGGGGAGCTGTCTGAGGGTCTTTTGATAGCACAAGGTGTTTGGAAACTTCAAGAGGCGATTGATATTGATATTTTAGAACTCTGTGCTATTATTTCAGAGCTCTTTCAGGCTTGGCCTCTTTTAGGAGACAACTTTTTCATTTTTGCTTTCAGACAGACAATATCACAACTGTGGCATATGTCAATCAACAATAGGGACTCGTAGTTTCTTAGCAATTAAGAAGTATATTGAATACAATCTTAGATGGAATTCATCTCCTGTCTATTTTTTACAATTTTAGACATTTGGGAGGTGGATTATCTCAGCCGTAAGTCTTTACATCCGGGAGAGTGGTGTCTCTATACAGATGTGTTTTCTCAAATTCCCAGGTACATTTTCAGGTCCAGGGATCCTCAGGTGGAGATGGTGGATGCATTAGCAGTGTCTTGGTTTTGCAACCTGACTACATCTTTCCGCCTCGGTTTTTTTCTTCCAAAGGTGACTTCCAAGATCATATTGGAACAGTGTCATGTGTTTCTGATAGCATCAACATGGCCTCACAGGTTTGGTATGTGAATCTTGTTCGGATGTCCAGGTCCATCCTTGGCCGCTTTCTCTTTGGCCAGCCATCTTGTTTCAGGGTCCATTTTTCCATCGGGATCTCAAATTACTAATTTGAAGGTATGGAAATTGATTAAAGGGACAGTCAAGTATAAATTAAACTTTCATTATTCAGATAGGACTTTTAATTTTAATTGACTTTCCAATTTACTTTTATCATCAAATTTGCTTTTTTCTCTTGGTATTCTTTGTTTAAACTAAACATAAGTAGGCTCAAATGCTAATTTCTAAGCCTTTGAGGGCTGCCTCTTATCACATGCTTTTTAAATCTCTTTTCAACACAAAGAGACAGAAAGTACACGTGGGCTATATAGATAACACTGTGTTCAGGCACAGAAAGTTATTTAAGATCTAGCACAATACAATGCTAAATTTAAGACAATAGATTGTAAACAGTCACAGTCATGTGATCAGGGGGCTGGAAGAAGCTTCCTAGATATAAGGTAATCACAGAGGTAAAAAGTGTATTAATATAACTGTGTTGGTTATGCAAAACTGGGGAATGAGTAATAAAGGGATTATCTATCTTTTAAAACAATAACAATTCTATGGTAGACTGTCCCTTTAAGTGTTTAGTCATAGAGGTTTCTCTGACTCAGTTTTTATCGCTATGTTGCAGGCTTATAAGTCTGTTTCAAGGAACATGTATTATCAGGTTTGGAAAACCTATATGTTATAGAGTTCTTCTCATAAATTCTCTTGGCATTCTTTTAGAATTCCTAGGATTTTACAGTTTTTCAGGATGGTTTGGATAAATTTGTCTGCAAGTTTTTTGAAGAGACAAATCTCTGTTCTTTATGTTTTATTTTCTAGTAAGCCTGTTTAAACTTCCTGATATTCACTGTTTGTTCAGGCTTTGGTTGGTATCAAGCCTGTTCATTTATTAATTTCTCCTTTTTGGAGTCGTATTTGGTTTGAAGATTATCTACTTTCTTGGAAAGTGTTGTTTCTTTTGACTATCTCTTCTGCTACAGAGTTTCTGATTTATCAACTCTCTCTTATGTGCCTCCTTATCTGATTTTTTCATCTAGATAAGTTGTTTTGTGGACTTCTTTTTTTCCTAAGGTTGTGATTTTGAATAACATTGATAGAATCTGTTGTTCCTTCTCTGTGGCCTAATCCTAAAGAATTATTTGAGAGTTCTTTGCATCCTTTGGATGTGGTAAGATCTTTATAATTCTATATCGAGGTTACTAGGATTTCAGAAGACTTCTATTTTATCTGCTGTTTTTCTGGTTCCAGAAAAGGTTAGGAAGCCTTCGCCATTTCTTTGGCATCCTGATTAAAGCTTTTGTTTTTAAAGGCTTATTTCGAGGCAGGGCAGGGTCCGCCTCAGAGTTTTATAGCTCATTCTACTAGTTCAGTCGCCATTTCTTGGGCTTTTTTAGAATGAAGCTTAGGTTGATCAAATTGGCATATCAGTAATTTGGTCTTCTTTGCATACTTTTATTGTTTTTACCATTTTGTTGTATTTGCTTCTTCTGAAGCAGTCTTTGGTAGGAAAAGTTCTTCAGGCAACTGTTTCAGTTTGATTCTACTGCTTTTGATTTAAGTTTTTTGAGAAAAACTTAATTATTGTGTGGATTTAATTTCTCAGTGGAAATAGCTGTTGTTATTTTATCCCTCCCTCTCAAGTGACTCTTCTGTGGACTTCCACATCTTGGGTATTTCTATCCCATACGTTACTAGCTCATTAACTCTTGCCAATTACATGAAAGAAAACATAATTTATGTAAGAACTTACCTGATAAATTAATTTCTTTGATATTGGCAAGAGTTCATGAGGCCCACCCTTTTTATAGTGGTTATGATTTTTGTATAAAAGCACAATTATTTTTCCAGTTCCTCTTTTTGTATGCTTTTCTACTCCTTATTTTATCACCCCTCTACTTGGCTATCCATTAAACTGAATTGTGGGTGTGGTAAGGGGTGTATTTATAGGCATTTTGAGGTTTGGGAAACTTTTTCCCTCCTGGTAGGATTGTATATCCCATACGTCACTAGCTCATGGACTCTTGCCAATATGAAAAAAATACATTTATCAGGTAAGTTCTTACATAAATTATGATTTCCTCTGGTCTTATAATGACCTTTTGTCATAAACAATTTTCTTAAAACAGGGAACCTGCTAACTCTGTATATGTACCATTAATATATTTATATAAAATAATCACCTAACTTCTCATGAACCTCTAAGAGCAAACAGACACAATTTGGCTAATCTATCCTCATAGCTTAAAGAGACAGTCTACTCCATAATTTGTATTGTTTAAAAAGATAGATAGTCCCTTTATTAACCATTCCCTGGTTTTGCATAACTAACACTCAGCTAGATTACAATTGGAAATTGTGCATGGAATGGCCAGGAACGCACACTCCGAGTTGTGTCCCCTAAACCTATCACCCCCTTAATTTAAATTAAAATTACAATATAACTATATTTAAATAAATAAAAACTTACCTGTGAAATAAAAATAAACCTTACATTAAAATATAAATTAACCTAACCTTACTATTCTAATAAAATAAAAAAACTACCAATTAAAAATCCTAAATTACAAATTTAAAAAAACTAATCCTACGAAAAAATTACAAAAATCTAAGATTACAAAAAAATTAACACTAAAATTACGAAAAATAAAAAACACTAAGATTAAAAAAAATAATAAACCAAATTATCAACAATAAAAACAATTACACCTAATCTAATAGCCCTACAAAAAATAAAAAGGCCCCAAAAATAAAAACACCCCCTAGCCTACAATTAACTACCAATAGCCATTTGTAGGGCATTGCCCTAAATTAAACAGCTCTTTTACTTGGAAAAAAATACAACGTCCCCCCAACAGCAAATCCCACCACCCAACCAACCCCCCAAAATTAAAAACCTTATTCTAAGAAAAATCTAAGCTACCCATTGCCACTAAGGGGGCATTTGTATGGGCATTGCCCTTAAAAGGGCATTCCGCTCTTTTGCACTGCCCTTAAAAGGCATTCAGCTCTTTTACAATTTGCCCAAAGACCTAATCTGAAAAAAAAAACACCCCAAAAAAACTAACACTAACCCCAGAATATCTACTCACGGTTCCTGAAGTCTGGACATCCATCTCCATCCAGGCGGCGAGAAGTCTTCATCCAGGTGACGAGAAGACTTCATCCAGGCGGCAACATCTTCATCTATCGCGGGAGCGTCTTCTATCTGCATCCCGGCGGCACAGAGCTATCCAGGACCAGCGATGACATCCTGTGCGGAGCGTCCTCTTCATATGGTCACCACCGTACACTGAAGCTTCAATGCAAGGTGCCCATTTCAAAATTGCGTACCTTGCATTCCCATTGGCTGATTTGACTCTTTAAATTCAAATCAGTTAATAGGATGAGAGCTACTGAAATCCTATTGGCTGATTTGAACAGCCAATAGAATTTCAGTAGAAACGGGTTTTGAAACGGGTACCTTGCATTGAAGCTTCAGTGTGCGGCGGTGATCGTATGAAGAGGACACTCCGCGCAGGATGTCATCGCCAGTCTTGGATAGCTCCACTCCGCGCCACCAGGATGAAGATAGAAGACGCCTCCGCGATGAATGAAGATGTTACAGCCTGGATAAAGACTTCTCACCTCCTGGATGAAGACTTCTCACCGCCTGGATGGAGATGGATGTCCGAACTTCAGGAACCGTGAGTAAATATTCTGGGGTTAGTGTTAGTTTTTTATTAGGGGGGTTGTTTTCAGATTAGGGCTTTGGGCAAATGTCCTTTTAAGGGCAGCGAAAAAGAGATGAATGCCCTTTTATGGGCAATGCCCATATAAATACCCCTTTAGGGGCAAAGGGTAGCTTATATTTTTTAGAGTATTTTTCTCCAGGTAAAAGAGCTGTTTAACTTAGGGCAATGCCCTACAAAAGGCCCTTTTAAGGGACTTTGGTAGTTTAGTGTAGGCTAGGGGGTGTTTTTATTTTGGGAGGTGTTTTTATTTTTTTAGAACTATTAGATTAGTAAAAGTACATAACGCTATACATGCATGCACGCAACTATCTTTTGGAACAGATAGAACTGAGCAGAAATAAAAAGAGAGAAGCGCTCAACCTGAGAATGAACAATAGCATAATAGCTTGTTCTATGGCTAGTTACCACCCAAGAAGCAGCCTCTTTTTGCTCAACATGTGCCTTTCACAGAGAAGAACTTTCCTGAAGCATATCAGTCTGATCCTGACTTCACAGTACAGTCCAGCCCCGAAATACCAGGCAATCCCTCTCTGAATGAGAGAAACGGCAAAACCCCAGACGTACGTTTCGGCCTATTGTGGCCTATTGTGGGCCTCGTCATTGAGGTGCATTGAGGTCCACGTCTGGATTCCAAGAAAGTTCTTCTCTGTGAAAGGCACATATTGAGCAAAAAGAGGCTGCTTCTAGGGTGGTAACTAGCCATAGAACAAGCTATTATGTTATTGTTCGTTCCCAGGTTGAGCGCTTCTCTGTTTTTATTTATGCAAATTATGACACTTGGGGAAGTCTCCCTAAGTGTGATGCGGGAATCCAGACGTGGACCTGTTGCTCAGTGTGCCTAGAGGGATATGGCTGTACCTCACTGACGAGGCCCACAATAGGCCGAAACGTACGTCTGGGGTTTTGCTGTTTCTCTCGTTCAGAGAGGGATTGCCTGGTATTTCGTGGCTGGACTGCACTGTTAAGTCAGGATCAGGCTGATATGCTACAGGAAAGTTAAGTTCTTCTCTGTGAAATGCACATATTGAGCAAAAGAAGGCTGCTTCTAGGGTGGTAACTAGCCATAGAACAAGCTATTATGCTATTGTTCGTTCCCAGGTTGAGCGCTTCTCTGTTTTTATTTATGCAAATTATGACACTTGGGGAAGTCTCCCTAAGTGTGATGCGGGAATCCAGACGTGGACCCGTTGCTCAGTGTGCCTAGAGGGATATGGCTGCACCTCACTGATGAGGCCCACAATAGGCTGAAATGATCAGCTGAGGTTGCTTCTTGGGCCTTTGGCTTGGATCAAGTGCAGTTTTCTGTGCTTGGTCTTGGTTGAAATATTTGCTGCCTGGAGACCTGCTCCTTCGGCCTGGGGTCCTTTCCCTTTGAGGTTTGGGCTCCTGCTGCTATTGGGGGGGTGGCTACTCCTTAGGCGTAGAGCAACTGGGTAGTAGGGCCGTCCCCTTGGCCTTGTGGCATCGTCCCTGGACTTCAGCCACATGCTGCTTTTGGGTGGGTGCTCTGAAATCCAGCCTAAAGAGGCAATAGGGCAAATATGGCTACCAATGTGCCAAATGTTCCCCATACACTTCGGGTGTTGATTTCTGAGGACTTTCGAGAGAAGATTGGTTTGGCTTAAGTCCAGCAGGTGGTTTTGGAGGGTGTTTTGAAGATGCCAAGAGCAAGTTTGCATTGTGTTCAGTCATTTCCTTCAAGAGGGATTTTTGATGTGGCTTTCACCGATGAGCATTATTTACAGACCTGCTATAAACGGACTATTGATATGGCTGCTGCTCCAGAGTTGGTTGGCATGAAATTTGTTGCCTGTGTACAGAGGGAGAGAAGAATCCCGGTGACAGTACATATGTACAACACTTGGGTCACTGATGTGGAAATTTGTCTGTTTCTTTGTCGCTACTTTGATGATGTTCAAGGAGGTAGCAAGCTGAAGAATCAGTTTGGGACTTTCAATGGAAAGTGCAGGTTCTGGGTGCGGTTTGTGCCAGATGAATTAGGTATTGGTGGAAAGAAACACCCTCCACAGACTTTCGCCATTGGTGGAAATAGAGGTTTCCTATACTATGAGGACATGCCTCTTTTTTGCTGTAGTTGCAACCTGTTTGGTCACATTGCTGAAAATTGCCCAGGTGCCAGATGTCGAAATTGCGGTGAGGAGGATCATCTTGTTGCCCACTGTAGTAAACGCCGGACCTGTGACCAGTGTTGTTCTTCAAGTCATCTGTGCAGGATGTGTCCTTTGATGATGTTGCAGGGGCTTGATAGAGTAAAGCCTTCCTATGCTGATGTTGCAAAAAAAACATCTTCAGTTGCAGTTGAGCCATCTGTGAATGAGGAGGAGGTCTCTGATGAGGCATTGATCTCTATATTACCTCTTTTGTGTAAGAAATCTGCAGTTGGGGTCCCTGTCGGAGAGGTGTCTGATGCTCCAGTGGTGGTTCCTGTGGCTGAGAAGGTGGACGAAGCCCAATCTCATCTTCAGGAGGTGGATCTTGCTACATCTAATGTGATAGCTGCTTCAGATGTTCTTGAAGCCCTGTTGCCCAATTCTGTGGATGATACTGTTGCTGTTCCTGGGACAGAAAATTTTTCCTTCACTGAGTCATCTTGTGATCCTGCTCCTGATGCTGTTCTTGGTGAAGGGGAGAACATTGATTGGTCTGCTGTTGTGTCCTCTAGTTCTGAGGAGGATATGGACACTGAAGGGAAAAAATCTGCCTCCAAGCGGAAAAATGATGCGGATTCTGATGGATGGGAGAGTCCTGATTTGGATCTTCCAGTAGTTAAGGGTGCAGATCCAGATACTACAAGTGATGCTGACTCTTTAATTTCAGAGTTTCCTTCTGTCTCTACTAAAGACATTCCTTCTGACTCAAGCCAGTGTATAGGTGACTTTTATGATGCCTCTTCTGTTGTTTATCTAGATAAAAGAGATGTGAACCAACTTGCTGAAGTTACTGGTTATGAGGCTGGCAAGGGGGAGCCTAGGAGGTCAGAACGTCACAGAGGCAGATTTAAAGGATCTCCTTTGAGTCCTAAGAAAAAGAAAGGAAAGATGATGTCCTGATGTTATTTCTTTTTTTGTTTTTCTTTAATTTATTTTTGTGATGTTTCTGTCCATTTCTTCCCTTAATGTCAGGTGTATGACAACTATAGCAAGGAGAGCTGCAATTTTTAAATTATTATCTGTATGTTCTGCTAATATTTTTTGTTTGCAGGAATGTGGTCTCTCTGAACATCCTAAATGTGCTGACTGGGAATATGGTCCTAAAGTATGGTCTTGTTCTTCTGATAGGAATGGGGGGGGGGGGAGTTTTGTTTAAGGGGTTTAGTTTTTCTATCCTTAATGTAGTTCATATTGTCCCAGGTCGGGTACTTTTGGTTAGTTTTAGTTTTTGTGGGACTGTTTTTCGTTTGTTTAATGTATATGCTTCTCCAAATAGGGTAGAACGTTTGCTTAATTTTGAAACTTTAAAGTTTTTTCTGCCAGGTCGAGAGCCCACTTTTTTGGTTGGGGATTTTAATTGTATTATTCAGAATGGGGACAGAGATGGTGGAAGTGATTGTTGGGTGCATAGCTCAGGAAGTTTTTACTTGATTTGCTTAAATCTTTCGGTTTGAAGGATGCCTTTGGGTCTGTTTCTTTTTCAGGGGAGGGTTTTACTTTAGTGATAGTGGTGGGATAAAATCTCGAATTGATTTTTTTTTTTTATCTAAATTTTTATGTGTTGATGATTTTTCTTTAAAGTGGATGCCCTTTACAGATCATGCCCTTTTGATGTGTAAGGTGAATTGTGTTTTGAAGATCAAGTATGGTAAGGGTGTTTGGAAACTGAATGTGGATTTGTTAGAAGATGAGAAGTTTAAGCGTCAGTTTGTTTGGATGTATGAAAGGTGGCGTGAAAGAAAATGTTATTTTAGTAATGTGCTTATGTGGTGGGAATGGTTGAAGGTGGAAATAAAGAGGTTTTTTATTAAGAAAGGCTGTGAGAAAGCTAGAATGGAAAGGGAGTTGTATGATAAATGGTATCTGAGGTTGTTGTATTTGTATAAATTGAGAAATTGTGGTATTGATGTGCATGAGGAAATTGCTGAAGCAAGAAAGATAATTAAAAAGTGTATGCATGAAAAAGGAAAGAAAATTGTTTTTATGGCAAGATTGGAGAAAATGGAAAAGGATGAGTCTTGTAGTAAATATTTTTTTAAGAAAGCTTTTGAAGGAAAGACTGGTTTTGTTAGTGTTTTTGATAAGGTTGAGTGTGAAGTTAATGGTACGGATGGTGTTTTGCGTGAAGTTCATGAGTTTTACAGTGAGCTGTATAAAGAAAAACAAGAGATGTTTTATTGGAAAATGAGTTGTTGGAAGACATTGAGGTTAAGTTGGAAAAATATGATAATGATTTGTTAGAAAGGGATCTAAGTTTGGATGAGATTGCAGAGGTTGTTAGGAGTTTTAAGAATGGGAAGGTAGCTGGTTGTGATGGTTTGCCTGTTGAATTTTATACTTGTTTTTGGAATTTGATTGGGGTGGATATGTTGGATGTTTGTAAGTTTGTTTTTAGAATGAATGTTTTGCCTGTTTCAATGAGGAAAGGTTTGATTGTTTTGTTATTTAAAAAGGGTGATAAGAGAGATTTGAGGAATTGGAGGCCGATTACGTTGTTGAATGTTGACTATAAGGTTATTGCAAAGGTGTTGGCAAATAGAATGCGTGGAGTGATTGGTAAGGTTGTGGGTGAAGAGCAAGTGTGTGCTGTTCCTGGGTGTCAGATTTCTGAAAGTTTGTTGTTACTACGCGATGTACTGTGGTATGTGAGGGAGAGGATGAGGTCTGTTGCTGTTGCTATTGTGGATTTTGAAAAAGCATATGATAGGGTAGTGCATGATTTTATGTTTCATGTTTTAGAACGTTTAGGTTTTTCTGGTAAGATTATTGGATGGTTTAAATGTTTGTATAGTGATATTGTGAGTCAAGTCCAGGTTAATGGTTTTTTGACTGAGGTGCATCAAGGATGTCCTTTGTCTCCTGTGTTATTTGTATGTGTCATTGAGCCATTATTAACTAGTTTGAGGAAGGATAAATTAGTTAGAGGTGTGAGTGTTCCTGGTAGTAATGGAAGGTGTTTAAAAGTGATTGGGTATATGGATGATGTGAGTGTGGTATGTGAGACTCAGGCTGGTTTGAGGAGGGTGAAAACTTTAGTTGAATGTTTTTGTATGGCAAGTGGTTTCAGAGTTAATTGGAATAAGTGTAAAGTTAAAGTTTTTTGTAATGATAGGGAGATTGATTCCTGTGGATGGCCTGTGACTGAAGGTGCAATTGAGGTGTTGGGTGTGAAATTTGATGTGGATTTGAAAGGCTTGGAAAGTTGGGAGAATGTTTTTGATAAAGTGAGTAGAAAACTTCAGTTTTGGTCTTTAAGGACTTTATCTTTGGAAGGAAAAATATTAGTTATTAAATCGGTTTTGATCCCTATTATGTTATATTTGGCGTTAGTTTTTCCGCCACCTGAGAGGATTTTTTCGGAGAATTTTGATAGTGTTGTTTTCTTTTTTCTGGAGTTCTGGTATGGAGCGTTTGAAAAGAGATGTTGTTGTTAAGAGTAAGAATGTTGGTGGTAAGGGTTTTCCAAATGTGGAGAGATTTTTGGCTGTGAAATATGTTAGTAGGTGTGTGGTTCTGAGTGGTAAGGATAGCATGGCTGGTTGTATGGTAAAGTATGCTTGTGGAAATGTTTTAAGACGATATGGTTTATTTGAGATTGATAGAAAGAAACCGGTATGTTTTGCTGTTCCGTGGTTTTATGTAAGGGTGGAATGTTGAATTAAAAAATATGGTTTGGAGAATGTTAGTAGGGAGATGTGGTGTGCAAACAGAATGGTTTTGAAAATGTTGGAGAAGAAGGAAGGTCTTGAGTTGATTGGGGGTTTGAATGAAAATGAATGTGTGTTGGTATGGAAAAACAGAATTTATGCTTACCTGATAAATTACTTTCTCCAACGGTGTGTCCGGTCCACGGCGTCATCCTTACTTGTGGGAATATCTCTTCCCCAACAGGAAATGGCAAAGAGTCCCAGCAAAGCTGGCCATATAGTCCCTCCTAGGCTCTGCCCACCCCAGTCATTCGACCGACGGACAGGAGGAAAAAATAGGAGAAACCATAGGATGCCGTGGTGACTGTAGTTAGAGAAAATAATTCATCAAACCTGATTAAAAACCAGGGCGGGCCGTGGACCGGACACACCGTTGGAGAAAGTAATTTATCAGGTAAGCATAAATTCTGTTTTCTCCAACATTGGTGTGTCTGGTCCACGGCGTCATCCTTACTTGTGGGAACCAATACCAAAGCTTTAGGACACGGATGAAGGGAGGGAGCAAATCAGTTACCTAAACGGAAGGCACCACGGCTTGCAAAACCTTTCTCCCAAAAATAGCCCCCGAAGAAGCAAAAGTATCAAATTTGTAAAATTTGGCAAAAGTGTGCAGTGAAGACCAAGTCGCTGCCTTACATCATATCTGATCAACAGAAGCCTCGTTCTTGAAGGCCCATGTGGAAGCCACAGCCCTAGTGGAGTGAGCTGTGATTCTATCAGGAGGCTGCCGTCCGGCAGTCTCATAAACCAATCTGATGATGCTTTTAAGCCAAAAAGAAAGAGAGGTAGAAGTTGCTTTTTGACCTCTCCTTTTACCAGAATAAACGACAAACAGAGAAGATGTTTGTCTGAACTCTTTTGTGGCTTCTAAGTAGAATTTTAGAGCATGGACTACATCTAAATTGTGTAGCAAACGTTCCTTCTTTGAAACTGGATTCGGACACAAAGAAGGTACAACTATCTCCTGGTTAATATTTTTATTGGAAACAACCTTTGGAAGAAAACCAGGCTTAGTACGCAAAACAACCTTATCTGAATGGAACACCAGATAGGGCGGAGTACACTGCAGAGCAGATAACTCAGAAACTCTTCTAGCAGAAGAAATAGCAACCAAAAACAAAACTTTCCAAGATAACAACTTAATATCTATGGAATGTAAAGGTTCAAACGGAACCCCTTGAAGAACTGAAAGAACTAGATTTAAACTCCAGGGAGGAGTCAAAGGTCTGTAAACAGGCTTGATCCTAACCAGAGCCTGAACAAATGCTTGAACATCTGGCACAGCTGCCAGTCGTTTGTGTAGTAAGACAGATAAGGCAGAAATCTGTCCCTTTAGAGAACTCGCAGATAATCCTTTATCCAAACCTTCTTGTAGAAAGGAAAGGATCTTAGGAATCTTTATCTTATTCCATGGGAATCCCTTGGATTCACACCAGCCGATATATCTTTTCCATATTTTATGGTAAATTTTTCTAGTTACCGTTTTTCTGGCTTGAACCAGAGTATCTATCACAGAATCTGAAAATCCACGCTTTGATAGAATCAAGCGTTCAATCTCCAAGCCGTCAGCTGGAGGGAGACCAGATTTGGATGTTCGAATGGACCCTGTACAAGAAGGTCCTGTCTCAAAGGTAGCTTCCATGGTGGAGCCGATGACATATTCACCAGGTCTGCATACCAAGTCCTGCGTGGCCACGCAGGAGCTATCAAGATCACCGAGGCCCTCTCCTGCTTGATCCTGGCTACCAGCCTGGGAATGAGAGGAAACGGTGGAAACACATAAGCTAGGTTGAAAGTCCAAGGCGCTACTAGTGCATCCACTAGAGTCGCCTTGGGATCCCTGGATCTGGACCCGCAGCAAGGAACCTTGAAGTTCTGACGAGACGCCATCAGATCCATGTCTGGAATGCCCCATAATTGGGTCAACTGGGCAAATATCTCCAGGTGGAGTTCCCACTCCCCCGGATGGAAAGTCTGACGACTCAGATAATCCGCCTCCCAGTTTTCCACTCCTGGAATGTGGATCGCAGATAGGTGACAGGAGTGATCCTCCGCCCATTGAATTATTTTGGTCACTTCTTTCATCGCCAGGGAACTCCTTGTTCCCCCCTGATGATTGATATAAGCAACAGTCGTCATGTTGTCTGATTGGAATCTTATAAATCTGGCCTTTGCTAGCTGAGGCCAAGCCCTGAGAGCATTGAATATCGCTCTTAGTTCCAGAATGTTTATCGGGAGAAGAGACTCTTCCCGAGACCATAGTCCCTGAGCTTTCAGGGATTCCCAGACCGCGCCCCAGCCCACTAGACTGGCGTTGGTCGTGACGATGACCCACTCTGGTCTGCGGAAGCTCATTCCCTGGGATAGGTGGTCCAGGGTTAGCCACCAACGGAGTGAATCTCTGGTCTCTGATCTATTTGAATCACTGGAGACAAGTCTGTATAGTCCCCATTCCACTGTCTCAGCATGCACAGTTGTAATGGTCTTAGATGAATTTGCGCAAAAGGAACAATGTCCATTGCTGCAACCATCAACCCTACTACTTCCATGCACTGAGCTATGGAAGGACGTGGAACTGAATGAAGAACTTGACAAGCGTTTAGAAGTTTTGACTTTCTGACATCTGTCAGAAAAATCCTCATTTCTAAAGAATCTATTATTGTTCCCAAGAAGGGAACTCTTGTCGACGGAGACAGAGAACTTTTTTCTATGTTCACCTTCCACCCGTGAGATCTGAGAAAGGCCAGAACGATGTCTGTATGAGCCTTTGACCTTGAAAGGGACGACACTTGTATTAGAATGTCGTCCAAGTATGGTACTACTGCAATGCCCCTCGGTCTTAAAACCGCTAGAAGGGACCCGAGTACCTTTGTGAAAATCCTTGGAGCAGTGGCTAACCCGAATGGGAGGGCCACAAACTGGTAATGTTTGTCCAGAAAGGCGAACCTTAGGAACTGATGATGTTCTTTGTGGATAGGAATATGTAGGTACGCATCCTTTAGATCCACGGTAGTCATAAATTGACCTTCCTGGATTGTAGGTAGAATCGTTCGAATGGTTTCCATCTTGAACGATGGTACTCTGAGAAATTTGTTTAGGATTTTTAAATCCAGAATTGGTCTGAAGGTTCCCTCTTTTTTGGGAACCACGAACAGATTTGAGTAAAATCCCATTCCTTGTTCCGCCATAGGAACTGGGTGTATCACTCCCATCTTTAACAGGTCTTCTACACAATGTAAGAATGCCTGTCTCTTTATTTGGTTTGAGGATAAGTGAGAAATGTGAAACCTTCCCCTTGGGGGTAGTTCCTTGAATTCCAGAAGATAACCCTGAGAAACTATTTCTAGCGTCCAGGGATCTTGAACATCTCTTGCCCAAGCCTGAGCAAAGAGAGAGAGTCTGCCCCCCACTAGATCCGGTCCCGGATCGGGGGCTACTCCTTCATGCTGTTTTGTTAGCAGCAGCAGGTTTCTTGGCCTGCTTACCCTTGTTCCAGCCTTGCATCGGTTTCCAGGCTGGTTTGGTCTGTGAAGCATTACCCTCTTGCTTAGAGGATGCAGAATTAGAGGCCGGTCCGTTCCTGAAATTACGAAAGGAACGAAAATTAGACTTATTCTTGGCTTTGAAAGGCCTATCTTGTGGGAGGGCGTGGCCCTTTCCCCCAGTGATGTCTGAGATAATCTCTTTCAATTCTGGCCCAAAGAGAGTTTTACCCTTGAAGGGGATATTAAGCAATTTTGTCTTGGATGATACATCCGCTGACCAAGACTTTAGCCAAAGCGCTCTGCGCGCCACAATTGCAAACCCTGAATTTTTCGCCGCTAATCTAGCTAATTTCAAAGCGGCATCTAAAATAAAAGAATTAGCCAACTTAAGTGCGTGAACTCTGTCCATAACCTCCTCATATGGAGTCTCTCTACTGAGCGACTTTTCTAGTTCCTCGAACCAGAACCACGCTGCTGTAGTGACAGGAACAATGCACGAAATGGGTTGCAGAAGGTAACCTTGCTGTACAAAAATCTTTTTTAAGCAAACCCTCCAATTTTTTATCCATAGGATCTTTGAAAGCACAATTATCCTCGATAGGAATAGTAGTGCGCTTGTTTAGAGTAGAAACTGCCCCCTCGACCTTAGGGACTGTCTGCCATAAGTCCTTTCTGGGGTCGACCATAGGAAATAATTTCTTTAATATAGGAGGGGGGACAAAAGGTATGCCGGGCTTCTCCCACTCCTTATTCACTATGTCCGCCACCCTCTTGGGTATAGGAAAAGCGTCGGGGTGCACCGGAACCTCTAGGAACTTGTCCATCTTGCATAATTTTTCTGGAATGACCAGGTTGTCACAATCATCCAGAGTAGATAACATCTCCTTAAGCAGTGCGCGGAGATGCTCTAATTTAAATTTAAATGTCACAACATCAGGTTCAGCCTGTTGAGAAATTTTTCCTGAATCTGAAATTTCCCCATCTGACAAAACCTCCCTCATGGCCCCTTCAGATTGGTGTGAGGGTATGACAGAGCAATTATCATCAGCGCCCTCTTGCTCATCAGTGTTTAAAACAGAGCAATCGCGCTTTCTCTGATATGCAGGCATTTTGGATAAAATATTTGCTATGGAGTTATCCATTACTGCCGTCAATTGTTGCATAGTAATAAGCATTGGCGCGCTAGATGTGCTAGGGGCCTCCTGCGTGGACAAAACTTGTATAGACACAGAAGGAGATAATGTAGAACCATGTCTACTCCCTTCATCTGATGAATCATCTTGGGCAACTTCATTATCTGTGGCAGTACTGTCCTTACTTTGTTTGGACGCTATGGCACAATTATCACACAATTTTGAAGGGGGAGACACATTGACTTTCATACATATAGAACATAGCTTATCTGAAGGTACAGACATGTTAAACAGGCTTAAACTTGTCAATAAAGCACAAAAACCGTTTTAAAACAAAACCGTTACTGTCTCTTTAAATTTTAAACAGAGCACACTTTATTACTGAATATGTGAAAAAATATGAAGGAGTTGTTCAAAATTTACCAAATTTTCACCACAGTGTCTTAAAGCATTCAAAGTATTGCACACCAATTTTCAGAGCTTTAACCCTTAAAATAACAAAACCGGAGCCGGTTACAGTTTTAACCCCTCTACAGTCCCAGCTACAGCCTTTGCTGCGACTCAACCAAACCCAGGGGGGAATACGATACCAAATGAAGCCTTCTAGGAACTTTTCCAACTACTTTCAGATCCTCACACATGCATCTGCATGTGTTGCTCTCAAAAGTAACTGTGCAGTAATGGCGCGAAAATGAGGCTCAGGCTACAACTGGGAAGGCCCTTCCTGACTGGAAAAGGTGTCTAACACAGTGCCTGACGTTAAAAAACGTTCCCCAAGTTTATAAGTGTGAATTACCAGCATAACATGTATAAAATGCCCAAATAAAGCAATCGATTTTGCCCATAAAAGTGTCTACCAGTTTTATAGCCCATATTAAGCCCTTTATTCTGTTTGAGACTAAGAAAATGGCTTACCGGTCCCCATGAGGGGAAATGACAGCCTTCCAGCATTACACAGTCTTGTTAGAAATATGGCTAGTCATACCTTAAGCAGAAAAGTCTGCTAACTGTTTCCCCCAACTGAAGTTACTTCATCTCAACAGTCCTATGTGGAAACAGCAAACGATTTTAGTTACTGTCTGCTAAAATCATCTTACTCTCACAAACAGAATTCTTCATCTTTTTCTGTTTCAGAGTAAATAGTACATACCAGCACTATTTTAAAATAACAAACTCTTGATAGTAGAATAAAAAAACTACAACTAAACACCACATACTCTTAACCATCTCTGTGGAGATGTTGCCTGTGCAACGGCAAAGAGAATGACTAGGGTGGGCGGAGCCTAGGAGGGACTATATGGCCAGCTTTGCTGGGACTCTTTGCCATTTCCTGTTGGGGAAGAGATATTCCCACAAGTAAGGATGACGCCGTGGACCGGACACACCAATGTTGGACAAATGTGTGTAATAAGTATTTGATGAATAGGCAGAAAGATATTAGTTGGATGAGTGTGCATAAGTGTTTGCCAACAAGGGATTTTCAGAGAATGTGTCGTTTAGTGGCTTCAGAAGTGTGTCCTAGAGATGGTTGTTAAAACTGCAAAAGTTGATGCTAACACTCTCAGGCTCTGTAGCTGACCCAGAACATTAACGAATCTCCAAATCGCTAATGGGAGAAAACATGGAAAAAAGGTGCAGGGTAGCGCTAATGAAAGCACAGAGCTCAATTTATATATGGTATATCTATACTAATCAGGTAAAGTGTAAATAATGTTTGTCTAAAAAGGATAATAACTATGTGAATCTTTAAAAATTTATTATACAATAATCATATAACAATAGTGCCGGCACTGATTAAAACAGTATAATGATAAAGGACATAAAGATAAAATACATAAAAAATGGGTGTTAATTTCAAGTAATATTGGCAAGAGATAATAATGGCAAGAGAAAAAGTTAACTTGCTAAGTATTTTTGGCAGCCTAAACTGCAAATGTGTCCGTATTGGATAATTCACAAATGTTCTCAAATTGGGCACACAAAATTACAGAGACGGTAATTTTGTGTGCCCAATTTGAGAACATTTGTGAATTATCCAATACGGACACATTTGCAGTTTAGGCTGCCAAAAATACTTAGCAAGTTAACTAGAGATGGTTGTTGTCAAAGCGAGAGTGTTATTCATTTGTTTTGGAATTGTGAGTATGCTAGGGATGTTTGGAGAAGTTTGAAAAGGATGATTAAGGGTTTGACTGGAGTGCAGTTTTTTACTTTTAATATGATGATGTATGGTTTGTGTGGAAGTGGTGTGGAAAAGGAGAAAGCAAGATTGATATGGTTGTTGGCATGTTGTGTGAAGGAGGTGTTGTGGGATGTGCGTAATATTTTGATTTTTAAGAAAGAGGTAGTTACTGTAGGTAATTGTGTGGGTATGATCCGTGGGAAGTTGTTTTTGTATTTTTCTTTTGATAGGAGGCGATATGGGGAATTAGATTCTGAAGGCACCTGGAAGACAAAGAAGTGGAAGGATTGGATTATTTATTTTTTTGTTTGTTTTCTTATTCTTCAGTTTGTTTTTGTCTGTATTTGAAATATGTTTAATTTTATTTTGTGTGATTATTTAAGTTTAATGTTTGCATTTTGATTTTTTTCTGATGACAAAAATTTGGGTCAATATTTCAGTTTTGTAACAAGAGATATTTTGTTTGTATTTGTTATTATGATTTTATTTTGTGTATATATGCATATATGATTATTTTTCTAATAAAAGAATTACGAAACGTACGTCTGAGGTTTTGCTATTTCTCTCGGTCAGAGAGGGATTGCCTGGTATTTCGGGGCTGGACTGCACTGTTAAGTCAGGATCAGACTGATATGCTACAGGAAAATTCTTCTCTGTGAAAGGCACATATTGAGCAAAAAGAGGCTGCTTCTAGGGTGGTAACTAGCCATAGAACAGGTTGAGCGCTTCTCTGTTTTTAATTATGCAAATTATGACACTTGGGGAAGTCTCCCTAAGTGTGATGCGGGAATCCAGACACTTTCAACACTTTCTGCTTCTATACACGGTTTGGGAGAACCGGGGCTGGCAGCGAGCACCTGAAGGGAAGTGCTAACATTGCTTCATTCATTATCCTTTCCAATATTCATAGGATAGTGTAAATTGTCACTGCTCCCGCACCTCCCCTTATATGCATTAGGGCCCCCCTGGTGAGACCCACCTCACACTTTCAAAACTAGTGCATTAGGTTCATGTCAATTACATAACAATCTCCAAGAGGCAGCACCACAGTGTGAAATAACCATTTATTGGCACCAAAGAAAAACAAACAGGCTGGGCCATATACAACCTTTTGGGTATAACACATACCCTTAATCTTATATACATAAGGTTGTTATACCCAAAATGTTGTATATGGCATGACCTTAATATAAAGAATAAAGATCTTTTGAGGAACATTCAGTGTTGCTGGACTTTGCTATTTTTTTATTCTACACTTGTTGATTATGCACCTCTGTTGTATTTAATAATCCTTTCATTTTTTTACACAGAAAAGTTTTACCTAATATTAGACCAGAAGGAAATACTTCTGTCAGACAAGCCTTATATGTTTAATGAAGTTGGACCACAGGTCAGTGATGAAGTCGCTGCACACTCAGGTAAGTGTCTCAAACACACACAAACACATACATATATATATACACATACACAAAACTATTTCCGAAAAAGTTGGGACTGTGGGGCCCATTTATCAAGCTCTGTATGGAGTTTGAGGGCCCATGTTTCTGGCGAACCTTCAGACTCGCCAGAAACACAAGTTATGGAGCAGCGGTCTAAAGACCGCTGCTCCATAACCTGTCTGCCTGCTCTGAGGAGGCGGGCAGACATCGCCGCAATTCAACCCAATCGAATACGATCGGGTTGATTGACACCCCCCCTCCTAGCGGCCGATTTGCCGCAAATCTGCAGGGGGCGGCGTTGCACCAGCAGTTCACAAGAGCTGCTGGTACAATGCTGAATACAGAGAGCGTATTGCTCTCCGCATTTAGCGAGGTCTGTCGGACATGATCCGCAATGTCGGATCAGGTCCGACAGACCTTTCATAAATAGGCCCCAGTATGTGAAATGCAAAAAAAGAGTCATTTGAAAATCCAATTCACCCTGTACTATATTGAAAACACATTATTAACACGTTATTTGATGTTTTACTTTGTTAATTAAATGTATTTTTAAAAATTAAACACTCATTTCAAATCTGATGACTGCAACACGTTCCAAAAAAATTGGGACAGGGGCAATTTAGGACTAATAGTGATGTGACAAGTTTAGAAAAGAAGATGTGAAACATGTGAGGCAATCATGATGTAATCATAGTGAATAAGGAGCCTCCAAAAAAGGTCTAGTCCTTCTAGAGCAAGGATGGGTCAAGGCTCGGCAATATGCCAACAGATGCACCAGTGGATAATCCAACACTTTGAGAACAACATTCCCCAAATAGATATCTGTAGGATTTGGGGCATTTCACCTTCTACAGTGCACAATATAATTAAAAAATTTGAGGAATCTGGTCAAATCTCGGTCCGTAAAGAGCACGGCCAAAAAACACTTTTGAATGTGCGTATCCCTCAGATATCACTGTCTCAAAAACCATCATGAGTCTGTAATGGATATCCTGACATGGGCTCAGGAATACTTCGGTAAACCTTTGTCAGTCAACACCATTCACCGCTGCAACCAGAGATGCAGATACTATACAAAGCAGAAGCCATACAGCAACACTGTCCAGAAGCGCTGCCGACTTCTCTGGGCTCAGTCTCATTTGACATGGACAGTAGCACAGTGGAATCGTGTTTTATGGTCTGACAAGTCAATAATTTAAATAGTTTTTGGAAAAAACAGCCGTTGTGTTCTCCGGGCCAAAGAGGAAAAGGACGATCCAAGCTGTTATCAGCTCCAGGTCCAAAAGCCAGCGTCTCTCATGGTATGAGGGTGTGTCAGTGCCCATGGCATGGGTAACTTGCACATCTTTGAGGGGACACTGAACCCAATTTTCTTTTCATGATTCAGATAGAGCGTGCAATTTTAAGCAACTTTCTAATTTACTCTTATTATCAATTTTTCTTTGTTCTCTTGCTATCTTTATTTTAAAAGCAGGAATGTAAATCTTAGCAGCCAGCCCACTTTAGGTTAAGCACCATGGATAGCACTTGATTATTGGAGGCTTACATTACCCACCAATAAGCAAGCATAACCCAGGTTCTCAACCAAAAATGGGCCTGCTCCTATGCATCACATTCCTGCTTTTTAAATAAAGATAGCAAGCGAATTAAGAAAAATTGATAATAGGAGTAAGTTGCTTAAAATTGCTGCTCTATCTGAATCATGAAAGAAAAAAATGGGTTCAGTGTCCCTTTCATGCAGAGATATGTATACATTTTGGAGCTGCATATGCTGCCATCCAGACGTTGCCTTTTCCAGCAACGTCCCTGTATTTTCCAGCAGGACAACGCCAAACCACATTCTGCCCGGAATACAATCGCATTGTTAGCGTAAGCAGAGAGTGCTAGCATGGCCTGCCTGCAGTCCTGACCTGTCTCCGATTGAGAATGTGTGGTGCATCAGATTTGAAATGAGTGTTTATTTTCAAAAATACATTAAATTCCCAAAGTAAAACATCAAATAATGTGTTAATAAATTTAATGCGTTTTCAATATAGTACAGGGTGAATTGAATTTTCAAATGACTCTTTTTGTTTGTTTTTTTTGCATTTTCCATACTGTCATCTGCTGACTGTCCAGTATTTTTTGAAGAACAGCTGGCAACCCTACTTCCTAAACAGAGATATAAGTAAAACATAAAGGCCTCAATCACCTGGACATCTCTATGCAATAAAGAAAGCTATTTTACCTCAAAATGTCCTCAGTTGCCACATCCCATTGTAAAAGGACTTTAAGCAGCCAATCAGGACTTGCAAGGTAATGTGCATCTCGTATGTACAGCACAGCCACTTTATATCCCTCCTCACTTTAAGGAAGTTTACTATGAAATATTTACAGTTTTAAAGATTGCACTGAAATCTTGTAAAATTTCATAGTAAAATGAGGAGGGAAATAAAGAGACTGTGCGGGACATGCCAGATGCACGCTTCCTTGCAAGTCCCGGGACTAACACCCTGATTGACTCCTTAAAGTCCCCTTTAGAATTGGATGAGGATTCTGAGGACATTTTAAGGTATCATATCTTCCTTTTTCACATAGAGACTTGGGGGCCTATTTATGAACGTGTAAGCGGAGATGATCCGATATTGCGGATCATGTCTGCCGCACATTGATAAATGCTGACAGCATACGCTCTCGGCATTTATCATTGCACCAGCAGTTCTTGTGAACTACTGGTACAATGCCGCCCCCTGCAGATTTGCGGCCAATCGGCTGCTAGCAGGGGGTGTCAATCAACCCGATCGTATTAGATCGGGTTTATTTGCGGGCGATGTCTGTCCGCCTCCTCAGAGCAGGCGGACAAGTTATGGAGCAGCGGTCTTTAGACCGCTGCTTCATAATTTGTGTTTCTGGCGAGCCTGAAGGCTCGCCAGAAACACGGGGCATCAAGCCATTTCCATTCGGAGTTTGATAATTCGGCCCCAAAGCATTTAGCATATGGGTATTATGTCCCTTTAACCTATTGTCATCAAAATACATCCTCAACACTCAGTAAACATATGAATGCCATACATATCTTGGCATGATGGACATACTGCTGTAGTCACTTTACCAGAACATCTACAAATTATACCTACATTATGCAACTTATAGTCAGGAATGCTTGTTCCAGGTTACAAGCTCACTAATATAGATGCTTATGAATGTGTTTGGAGGCACATCCGTTATATATAACCTTTTCACGAAGGCGTGATCTTGTTTAAATGTCTCTTAGTAAGATGCAATGTAGCAAGGCAGTGAGGTCAAAAATGACAGTTAAAGAGAGTTAAAATCCAGTAAAAGAAGATATGTTCTTTGCATAGAAAATCACAGTTGCCATTTTGTTTTTAAAATGTAAACAGTGCTTTAACAAACAATAGTTAAAAAAATACTTCTCTAAGTTGTAAAGCAACCATATAGTGATAGAAAAAGAGTGCGGAGTCTGCCCATCCTTACAATATAAAAGATGCATTAAGATGAGTTAGCAGTGGTGCAATGGAAACGGATTGCAATACTTAACTTGTGATTAATTGATCTCCTTAAAAAAAAAAACAGATTTTAATAACACAAGAAACTGTTAATGACAAACATTTGTAGATGTTTGGGTCCTGATTTGACTTGTCTGGCAGATGTCCTTAGCTGTAGTAGTCAATACATATTAATATGTAAATGTACCTTTACATATTTAAATGTGTGCCCTTTTCCCTGTATACAGCCTTTTTAATAGGGACGAATGGAGCTTTAATGAATCAACATCATGTTTGTTACTAAACCTCTAGAATGTTTACTGTGGCCATTTCAGAGTATTTAACATGTGTGTAAGATAAGACTGTTTGCAGATAGTTGTAAAATAATGTTAAAGTCCAAAATGCATTTCCGAGTACTTCTCAAGTGCCTATAGTTGTTCAATTCAAAAAAAAAAAATGGTCTTGAAAAGATGTTTAAAAGTTATTTGCAAAAGTATTGTGATCACTAAGAACTTTTCTGCCCCATAGGAGAAATACAACTTCTATTGAGGATCCGAAAACTAATTTGCGAGTGTGGAAATAATTGTGATTGTGCTGAATCAAAAAGTATTCTTTTAGCCATAAAGGAGCAGCAAAAGCTGCTGCTGCAAGATCAAGGCCATAATTACAACATTTAACAGTAATACACATGTACAGTATGTGTAGTATAGATGCAGGTTTTTATTATGTCTGTTTTTGTTTTGATTTATTAAAATGACCTCACTTGTTTAATTCCTTAGATATTCCAGAGGTAAAGAGCATCACATATAATGAAAAATTAATCAAATTAGAAATCAACAGCTTCCGCCTGAAAGACATTGTGATAAAATGGAGCCGAGCTGATTCTGAATCTGTTCAGTATAAGGAGATTCCTGACTCTTGCATAAAACAGTATAAACACTCTAACGGAGATGGTAGCTGCACAGTAAACAGTGTATGCCAGGCATTAAAGCACAAACATATGAGACACCTAAATTACTTATTCGTCAAAGCTGTGGTGGAGAACGGGATACAAAAGTGTCCAAATGAGATAATCTTCTTCTTGCACAAAACGGGTAAAACTATCTCTCAGTTATCTATTTATCTATCTATCTATCCGTATGTCTCTGGGACAATGATATTCAGAGTAAAATTCTATTTTCCCTAAAGTTACACTATATGTTTTACCCCCATTTACTGGAGGAGGTGGAACATGATGCATAATTTGACCACTAGCCTCTTAAAGGGACACTCAAGTCAAAATAAACTTTTATGATTCAGAAAGAGCAGCAGTTTTAAGTCACTTTCTAATTTACTTCCATTATCCAATTTTGCACAGTCTTTTTATATTCATACTTTGTTGGGAACAAGATCATATTGAGCATGTGCACAAGCTCACAGGGTATACTAGTCTGTGATCGGCTGATGTCTGTCATATGACACAGTGGGACGGAAAATAGGGAAAAAATTAATTTGACAGAAAAATCTACTGCTTTTATGAAATTCAGAGTAGGTGTTATTGCATTGTCTTTTTATGATACACTTGTTAATTATGCAATTCTACTGCACTGAGTGTTCCTTTAACAGTATGTCCAGCTGCCATACGATGTCTGGACATTGGTTACTCCAAGGCTTCGTTCTTTTTTTTTTTTTTTTTTTTAAATGTTTTTATTGAGGTTGTAAACAGTTAAATACAGAGTTGCCATACATCAAGAGTGAACAGTCAAGACATATGGGGACAGGATTTATTTTAGAATTTCACCAAGTAACAAAATTTATGGTATACATACATGGTCGCCACTAGAGATTATGGGGCCCCTGACTGAACCATTGATTAAAACTCCAATTGTTCTGATTCACACGGACTATCATTACAGAATATTTCATACCCTAAAACATAGTAATATGCGTCAGTTGGGAGAATTCAAATAATATGATCGCAAATATAACCCTTCATATCTATATTGTGTGACCTCGGGTTACAAGCAGGAGATTGCTTGTATATCGCGCTGTATTTAGATGTAACAATTAAAGCAGGTTATGTTAAGAGGTTAAAAGGATACTAAAAGTTAAGAAAAAGAGAGAAAGAAGGAGAGTACATGATATAATTCATATAAAGATATGCACCAAACAGAATTAAAATTATATGTATTTAATATTAACAATATCATACTGGTTCCATTAACATGGATGCCCAGAGAATTGGTGATATCATATTTTTCATATGACTATTATGACATATTATTTAATCCTAATTGTTTTAATGATAGTAATAAAGCTTAAATATTTGAAATACCTATATCATTACATACTGGATAGAAAAATAATTTTAAGGGATCTGCTAAAAATCGAGTCAAAGAATGTGTATAGTATAGTTAGAGGTGCAGACCCTATAATTAAATATTATAACAACATTAGGTGAGAGATAATAAGGGTAAGTAAGCCTTATAAAAAGATAGGGAATTCAGCACTCTCTACACATAAAGGGCAATAACAATAATTATTATGCCAATATAAATACAGAATATAGTGAGTAACAAGTGTGAGGACCTGATATAAGCAAGAGACACAAACTTGAAAAACAAACATATTTTCAAAGCACTAAAAGTTTATTAAAGGACAAAATCATGATGGTGAAAATAAAACATGAAAAATATATATAAATAAGTGAATCAAATGAGACGTCTCATGGGGAGTATAGCAGGAATATCAATATAAATTGGCTAATTTAACATAGCTTCGATGTAGAGAAATTACAACACCTCAATCAGAGGACAGCCCCAAATTGTATTCAAGGGAACCGCTGTCATGAACATAACAAAGAGGATCCATGTAATTGACTCAAAACTGAAGCATGCAATGTGAATAGGATAGCCAATGAAGACAGCTATATATACACTCAAAACTTTAGTTGGTAATGGTGAAATTGCAGCAAATCAATATACCTAAAGCCAGACACAACACCACAATCAGAGGACAGTCCCAAAATGAAAAGAGTTAACACTGTCTTGATATATAATGAGGATCTATGTGTGTGGCAGAACGGTATAGTGTAATAGAAGATGAAGTGAGTTATAATCAAAGCACAGATCACAGATAATAACAAGCAAAGTTATTGTAAATGTATTTTAACCCTTATTAGGGAGAACTTAATACTCAGTCCATCCAGGTGGTTGTGAAAACAGTGTCCAGGCATCCACTTTAATATGCCGTAGGAAACATCATATTCCTCTGCCGATAGGACAAGCAAATCAAAACAACTCACAACTTTAGAATAATTCAGTTGACGAAATGACTGCTGCTCCAGATAGTGCACATTTATAGTAGCGTGCAAACAGGCTCCAACAAATCCAACTTTGTTTCAAGGTTAAAGCGTGTAAAATGGCGAATCCCATAGAGTAGGCGTCTCATCAAGAAAAACAGCTGTTGCCACTGCCTACGCGCGTTTCATCCCCTTGACTGACAGGGACTTCCTCAGGGCTGACGTCACTGTGAAAAGCTTGGCCATTTATAGGCCATATGGAACACGCCTCCAGGAAGAGATGAAAATATTAGTTGCAACCATAAGGTAACAAAAAAGCAAACACTTTTTTTAGTATATATGTACAAGTGTGATAATTCTAATACACTCTAAATTGTAACATAAAAATAGTGCAGATGAACGTATTTAATATATTAAAGAAAGTACTGAGAGACTAAAGACGTCCCTCCGGTCACAAATTCTGCAGACAAAAAGGAAAAAACCCAAGGAACTAAATTTAAGTGTATAATAATATGTACACAAAAGGGTGTTGATAATATATTTTTTAAATTAGAGAGACCTAAAAAAGTTTTTTGAAAATGATAATAATATAAAATAAAGTTAGATTTTGGGAACGTGGAATAGAACCATGGACCTTGAGACCAAAATAATGTTTAACCTAACATATTAGGCCACTGGCCTATACAATATCTTAGCGTTAACCTGTTGAAAACATAAAGTTAAGAATAATTCTCATATAACAAAGATTAATCTCCGGGCAAAAACTCAATGGCTAGGATAAGGATCCAACGAATAAGTATGTTGGTACAAACCGTAAATATTTGTTTGCTAAAAGCGAAATTATCACAAAAAAGAAAAAAGACAAGGAAAAAGTAGCCTAATTCAAGACTCGCTATATTACGGCTTCAAAAAAAGCCAGAATTATGTCCAGCTCCAAAATTTTTTCACACTATGTATAAATTCTCAAAAACCAAATGCAAGACATTTCTATCTTATAACATTTTTGAGGGGGATCGAACCAGCAACCAGAAAAATAGAAAATTGAGTGGCTCTAAACTATGTTGTCTTAAACCACTAGACTGTCTTAGGGATTTACCACATATGGTGGAAATCTCAAAGAAATCATCTTTAAGGATACTAAAACATTAATATTCAGACTAAACAGCAAAGAACCTATTAAGGATCTAAAAACCAGAAGTCTGATATTGTATAGTCCAGTGACCTAATATGTTAGGTTAAACATTATTTTGGTCTCAAGGTCCATGGTTCTATTCCACGTTCCGAAAATCTAACTTTATTTTATATTATTATAATTTTCAAAAAGCTTTTTTAGGTCTCTCTAATTTAATAAATATATTATCAACACCCTTTTGTGTACATATTATTATACACTTAAATTTAGTTCCTTGGGTTTTTTCCTTTTTGTCTGCAGAATTTGTGACCGGAGGGACGTCTTTAGTCTCTCAGTACTTTCTTTAATATATTAAATACGTTCATCTGCACTATTTTTATGTTACAATTTAGAGTGTATTAGAATTATCACACTTGTACATATATACTAAAAAAAGTGTTTGCTTTTTTGTTACCTTATGGTTGCAACTAATATTTCTTTCATGTAATTAGCAAGAGTCCATGAGCTAGTGACGTATGGGATATACATTCCTACCAGGAGGGGCAAAGTTTCCCAAACCTCAAAATGCCTATAAATACACCCCTCACCACACCCACAAATCAGTTTTACAAACTTTGCCTCCCGAGGAGGTGGTGAAGTAAGTTTGTGCTAGATTCTACGTTGATATGCGCTCCGCAGCAGGTTGGAGCCCGGTTTTCCTCTCAGCGTGCAGTTAATGTCAGAGGGATGTGAAGAGAGTATTGCCTATTTTGAATTCAATGATCTCCTTCTACGGGGTCTATTTCATAGGTTCTCTGTTATTGGTCGTAGAGATTCATCTCTTACCTCCCTTTTCAGATCGACAATATACTCTTATATACCATTACCTCTACTGATTCTCGTTTCAGTACTGGTTTGGCTTTCTACTACATGTAGATGAGTGTCCTGGGGTAAGTAAGTCTTATTTTCTGTGACACTCTAAGCTATGGTTGGGCACTTTTATATAAAGTTCTAAATATATGTGTTGAAACATTTATTTGCCTTGATTCAGGATGTTCAACGTTCCTTATTTTCAGACAGTCAGTTTCATATTTGGGATAATGCATATGAATAATTCAATTTTTTCTTACCTTAAAATTTGACTTTTTTTCCTGTGGGCTGTTAGGCTCGCGGGGGCTGAAAATGCTTCATTTTATTGCGTCATTCTTGGCGCGGACTTTCTTGGCGCAAAAATTTTCTTGTCATTTCCGGCGTCATACGTGTCGCCGGAAGTTGCGTCATTTTTTTTACGTTTTTGTGCCAAAAAATGTCGGCGTTACCGGATGTGGCGCCATTTTTGCCGCCAAAAGCATTTAGGCGCCAAATAATGTGGGCGGCTTTTTTGGCGCTAAAAATTTGAGCGTCATTGTTGTCTCCACAATATTTATTCAGAAATTTTCTTCATCAGATATTGACACTAACAAATATACTTTTTTATTGTTAAAGTACATTTGTTCTTTGTTGAAAAGGTGTTGATTATTTTGGATATTAAGGTAACTAGTTCTTTAGACTAGCTGACACTATTTCTGCCTATTTATTTCTTCTGTGTTTTCAGAGGTTTTTCTTTCCAATTCCCCATACTAGGGAATGGAATAGGCTGAGAATTTTCTTTTATTCCTTCTTCAAAGGTTTTAAACTATATTCTTTGCCAGCAGTTAAATTCAATTTGGAGGGTTCTTCAATTTATTGGGGCTATCTCTAATTCTACTAATTATGCTATTGTTTCTATAGCAAAATAGTATTTATTTTCCTTTAGATAGTTGTATCTTATTTATGGAAAATTATTTAGTTTCAGGTACTTTTCTTGGTCCTGTGATTTATTTGGATTTTGCAATTGCTTCATTTTCTCTGTTTACTTTAAGATCAAGTATCAGATTATGATTTATTTTAGCATTGTTTAAGGGACAACATTTACTAGACTAGGTGCTGTTGCATTTGTCTTGTTGTTTTGCATTTATTGATTTATGCAAGTCCACTGTATTGGCTGGTCCTTTAAACTGGACTATCATGCTAATAATTTCATTTGTGCCTTCATTTTATTGAATATTTTCGCAAATGAGGGTTAATCTATGTCTTTAGCTTTTTTAGCTAGAAGAATTTTGTGATTTAAAAAAAAAAAATCCATATTTCTTTTGTTTTAAGATAATCAATTATTTGTTTTATAATTGAATTCAATTCTTAACTGTTACTCTGGGCTTCAAGATTGAGTTCTAAGACTAAAACTTTAAGCTTATACTAGTTTGGTTGTTCTTATTAAGGAATAAATTCCTGAGTTCTTTCCCAAGTAACATGTTTATAATTGGAGTTCGAAATCAGCTCCCTAATATTGCGATGTACGTGCCGTATTCCAGCTTGGCTGGTAAGGGGCAGGTTAAGACTTCTTTGAAATTTATTTTGTCCAAATTTCTTTGATTTTATTCCAGTAAGGCTAACACTTTCTTTAACTGTGTTTCTGTCCTATATATTTTGGGTACTGTTGAAGCATGGCTGGGCACCCATGGGGTTCAAGCGCTGCTCAGACCTGGAATCTTCTGGCGTATTTCTTCCAGTTCCTTTTGAGGAACCGGGTTTTGGAGTTTTATTCAAACTATTTTGCCTTTTTATGGTCATTGATAGCATTATTTGTTTTCATTAGATACAATAAATGCATATTTTCATTTTTCTGTTTTCATTCAGATTATTTTCTGAGGATGCGGAATCTCATATGATTCACTTGCTCTTCAGGACATAGTTAGAGGATCTTTTTTTCAAAAGCTCTTGATTCCTCACACAAGGGTCACCTTTTTTAGGTTTCCAGATAGTTTGTGTTAATGTCCTTGTCTCTATCAGACAAGGGATAATTTTTATTGGGTTCCGTCTATCGGTACCTTTAGTCTCTATTATTTCCTTCAGTTGCTTTATATGCATAGAAGTTTTAGGTCTTATGGCCACAGCATTGGATTCAATTCCCTTTGCTCATTTTCACTAGAAAGAACCTTTCCAGTCTTTTATAAGTGTTATTTCTTCAAGATCATGGTTGGAGGATCAATTTACCAAAAAAGTTAATTTGATTCCTCAGACAAGGGTAACCTTTTTAGGTTTCCTGATAGATTTAGTGTCCTTGACTCTGTCTCTGACGGACAAGAGACGTCTGAAATTGGTTTCAGTTTGTCGAAACCTTCAGTCTCAATCTTTCCCTTCGGTAGCCTTATGCATGGAAATTCTAGGTCTTATGACTGCTGCATTGGACGCGATCCCCTTTGCTCGTTTTCACATGCGACCTCTTCAGCTCTGTTTGCTGAACCAGTGGTGCAGGGATTATACAAAGATATCTCAATTAATATCTTTAAAACCGATTGTTCGACACTCTCTGAGGTGGTGGACAGACCACCATCGTTTAGTTCAGGGGGCTTCTTTTGTTCTTCCAACCTAGACTGTGATCTCAACAGATGCAAGTCTGACAGGTTGGGGAGCTGTATGGGGGTTTCTGACAGCACAAGGGGTTTGGGAATCTCAGGAGGTGAGATTACCAATCAACATTTTGGAACTCCGTGCAATTTTTCAGAGCTCTTCAGTCGTGGCCTCTTCTAAAGAGAGAGTCGTTCATTTGTTTCCAGACGGACAATGTCACAACCGTGGCGTATGTCAATCATCAAGGAGGAACTCACAGTCCTCTGGCTATAAAAGAAATCTCTCGAATACTTGTATGGGCGGAATCCAGCTCCTGTCTAATTTCTGCGGTTCATATCCCAGTTATAGACAATTGGGAAGCGGATTATCTCAGTCGCCAAAACGCTACATCCGGGCGAATGGTTTCTTCACCCAGAGGTATTTCTTCAGATTGTTCAAATATGGGGACTTCCAGAAATAGATCTGATGGCTTCTCATCTAAACAAGAAGCTTCCCAGGTATCTGTCCAGATCCAGGGATCCTCAGGCGGAAGCAGTGGATGCATTGTCACTTCCTTGGAAGTATCATCCTGCTTATATCTTTCAGCCTCTAGTTCTTTTTCCAAGATTCTAAAGGTGCGTTCGTTTATTCTGCTGGTGGCTCCAGCATGGCCTCACAGGTTTTGGTATGCGGATCTTGTCCGGATGGCCACTTGCCAACCGTGGACTCTTCCGTTAAGACCAGACCTTCTATCACAAGGTCCTTTTTTCCATCAGGATCTCAAATCCTTAAATTTGAAGGTATGGAGATTGAACGCTTGATTCTCAGTCATAGAGGTTTCTCTGACTCTGTGATTAATACTATGTTACAGGCTCGTAAAACTGTATCTAGGAAGATATATTATAGAGTCTGGAAGATTTTAATTTCTTGGTGTTTTTTTCATCATTTTTCTTGGCATTCTTTTAGAATTCCTAGAATTTTACAGTTTCTTCAGGATGGTTTGGATAAAGGTTTGTCTGCAAGTTCCTTGAAAGGTCAAATCTCTGCTCTTTCTGTTCTTTTTCACAGAAAGATTACTAGTCTTCCTGATATTCATTGTTTTGTACAAGCTTTGGCTCGTATAAAACCTGTTATTAAGTCAATTTCTCCTCCTTGGAGTTTGAATTTGGTTCTGGGGGCTCTTCAAGCTCCTCCATTTGAACCTATGCATTCGCTGGTCATTAAATTACTTTCTTGGAAAGTTTTGTTTCTTTGGCCATCTCTTCTGCTAGAAGAGTTTCTGAATTATCTGCTCTTTCTTGTGAGTCTCCTTTTCTGATTTTTCATCAGGATAAGGCGGTGTTGCGAACTTCTTTAAAATTTTTACCTAAGGTTGTGAATTCTAACAACATTAGTAGAGAAATTGTGGTTCCTTCATTGTGTCCTATTCCTAAGAATTCTAGGAAAAGTCGTTGCATTCTTTGGATGTAGTTAGAGCTTTGAAATATTGTGTTGAAGCTACTAAGGATTTCCGAAAGACTTCTAGTCTATTTGTTATCTTTTCCGGTTCTAGGAAAGGTCAGAAGGCTTCTGCCATTTCTTTGGCATCTTGGTTAAAATCTTTGATTCATCATGCTTATGTCGAGTCGGGTAAAAATCCGCCTCAAAGAATTACAGCTCATTCTACTAGGTCAGTTTCTACTTCCTGGGCGTATAGGAATGAAGCTTCAGTTGATCAGATTTGCAAAGCAGCCACTTGGTCTTCTTTGCATACTTTTACTAAATTCTACAATTTTGATGTGTTTTTCTCCTTCTGAAGCAGTTTTTGGTAGAAAAGTACTTCAGGCAGCTGTTTCAGTTTGATTCTTCTGCTTATAATTTCAGTTTTTTTCATTATAAGATTTAAACTTTATTTTGGGTGTGGATTTTTTTCAGCAGAATTGGCTGTCTTTATTTTATCCCTCCCTCTCTAGTGACTCTTGCATGGAAGATCCACATCTTGGGTAGTCATTATCCCATACGTCACTAGCTCATGGACTCTTGCTAATTACATGAAAGAAAACATAATTTATGTAAGAACTTACCTGATAAATTCATTTCTTTCATATTAGCAAGAGTCCATGAGGCCCACCCTTTTTGTGGTGGTTATAATTTTTTTGTATAAAGCACAATTATTCCAATTCCTTATTTTTTTATGCTTTCGCACTTTTTTCTTATCACCCCACTTCTTGGCTATACGTTAAACTGATTTGTGGGTGTGGTGAGGGGTATATTTATAGGCATTTTGAGGTTTGGGAAACTTTGCCCCTCCTGGTAGGAATGTATATCCCATACGTCACTAGCTCATGGACTCTTGCTAATATGAAAGAAATGAATTTATCAGGTAAGTTCTTACATAAATTATGTTTTTCATCTCTTCCTGGAGGCGTGTTCCATATGGCCTATAAATGGCCAAGCTTTTCACAGTGACGTCAGCCCTGAGGAAGTCCCTGTCAGTCAAGGGGATGAAACGCGCGTAGGCAGTGGCAACAGCTGTTTTTCTTGATGAGACGCCTACTCTATGGGATTCGCCATTTTACACGCTTTAACCTTGAAACAAAGTTGGATTTGTTGGAGCCTGTTTGCACGCTACTATCAATGTGCACTATCTGGAGCAGCAGTCATTTCGTCAACTGAATTTTTCTAAAGTTGTGAGTTGTTTTGATTTGCTTGTCCTATCGGCAGAGGAATATGATGTTTCCTACTGCATATTAAAGTGGATGCTTGGACACTGTTTTCACAACCACCTGGATGGACTGAGTATTAAGTTCTCCCTAATAAGGGTTAAAATGCATTTACAATAACTTTGCTTGTTATTATCTGTGATCTGTGCTTTGATTATAACTCACTTCATTTTCTATTACACTATACCGTTCTGCCACACACATAGATCCTCATTATATATCAAGATAGTGTTAACCCTTTTCATTTTGGGACTGTCCTCTGATTGTGGTGTTGTGTCTGGCTTTAGGTATATTGATTTGCTGCAATTTCACCATTACCAACTAAAGTTTTGAGTGTATATATAGCTGTCTTCATTGGCTATCCTATTCACATTGCATGCTTCAGTTTTGAGTCAATTACATGGATCCTCTTTGTTATGTTCATGACAGCGGTTCCCTTGAATACAATTTGGGGCTGTCCTCTGATTGAGGTGTTGTAATTTCTCTACATCAAAGCTATGTTAAATTAGCCAATTTATATTGATATTCCTGCTATACTCCCCATGAGACGTCTCATATGATTCACTTATTTATATATATTTTTCATGTTTTATTTTCACCATCATGATTTTGTCCTTTAATAAACTTTTAGTGCTTTGAACATATGTTTGTTTTTCAAGTTTGTGTCTCTTGCTTATATCAGGTCCTCACACTTGTTACTCACTATATTCTGTATTTATATTGGCATAATAATTTTTGTTATTGCCCTTTATGTGTAGAGAGTGCTGAATTCCTTATCTTTTTATAAGGCTTACTTACCCTTATTATCTCTCTTCTAATGTTGTTATAACATTACATACTGATAGCTGTTTAATTACAGCATATTGCATTACCTACTGATAGCTGTTTTGATACAGCAATTAACAAGCTATAGGAGACAGAGTGCTAATAATCTCCTCTATGTCCTTCCCTTATCCTTACCCTATCTTATAACATTATTTAAAGGGGCAGCACCGAGGTTCACATATACCGCTTAAATATCCTATATTAACTCTTGACACTGATCTGGGTAGATGGCTAGATGAAGAACAGTACTTTTAAAAGGTTGACATATGTTTGTTTGTTTTTTTCCCCATTTTCCCCAACCAAGAGCACCACTTTAAATATAGTGTACAAATGTTCCCATCTGTCAGCTGTACTTATGGATTTTGAAAATGCTGTACTCTATATGGTCTTGGTGGAACCATAAGCTGTGGTACTCATACCATAAGATCTGGTTAAGTGCAGGATTTAGGCTTGTTGGTATGTATTTCAAAATTTAGTCAGCTGTAGTGTAAGCTGAACAGTTTTAAGTTAACCTGTTTCATTTCAAACACTGAGCAATCTTAGTCTGAGAGTATAACATTTTATGCAGATGTAAAAATCTTAGATAAAATGCCTCCTTGCATCTGGAAAATCCTTGCATAAAGGGGCAGTAAACTGGAATGTAATTATATATATATATATATATATATATATATATATATATATATATATATATATATATACATTTAAAAAATGCATATCTGCCAAAAGGGCACCTACCATTTGTGTATTGAGGAGGAAACATTTCTGCATGGTTTTAAATATAGAATTTCTACAGCATTGTCAAATCATAAATACACTGCTGCTAAAAAAATGTGTTTTTATAGACCCCTGGCCCCACCATACAACTACTACCATACTGAAGTTACAATACGAAATTGCACAAAGAAATAAAAAACATTTGCTAAGTAAGTCCTTCATCCTCTGCAAATGAAAGTGATCTGCCGTCTGACTCAGGCACACACTGTACAAACAAGGTGCCAAGTCTGTCTCACACTGTGCATAGTGGTTTAGTGCACACTCAGAAATCCTCTCAAATGCTAATACTTTACTCCTTGTAATAACATTTTCCATGCTCAATTAGCACTCTGCTGTAGTACCCACTGACTGGTGGCTGCCAAAAAATTTTAACAAAAGTTTTTTAGTTCTTGCCTCATGGGGCCCCCCTGGCCCATTGGGCCCCTGACAGGAGTCACCCCTGTCACCCCCTGATGGCGGCCCTGTATACAGACCATAAAAATGCACTATTGACACATAGATGAATAAACAGTCATTATGAGAGATGTATCACCATATAAGCTTAATGCGGTTATAATGTTATGTACAATATAATTGACCAGTATTGTTAAGAAATTATGTATGACATACTATGACAAATAGCAAATCTCACATGTTCAAAATATAGTATAGTTAAGTATCCCTTATAAGCATATCATGATATGACTAGTAGTGGCCTCTTTTTGACCACACAATAAAAGATAACAAGTGACAATGGGGAAGTTTAGGGATAAGGATAGGAAGGGCCACTTTTGGACCCATACAAATATTGTAAGTGACGGTGATGAAGCATATTTAATGACATAGGACAGCCACTCTCTAGTCTATGCATTAGGGGGTTATACAATCAGAAGGTCTAATTTGAAAAGAAGAAAAAATAGAAACTTATAAGACTCAAAAGACCCTTAGAACTTGCATCTTTTTTTTCTTTTTTTTTTTTGACATATAAACCTCAGTTTTATATACACATATTGTAGAAACCTTCTACAGGGTATTATGGGACGCTCTTGGACCCTAACTTGTCCTAACATAGAAGGCAAATTAATTATAAAGGGACCCCTTTTGGATCTCTTCTTACATGTAGTAAACTGTATAGTAAGAGAAGGTACTTTATGGGGAGGGGAGGATATGGTTATATTGATAAGTCAGACCTTAGGTACACAATGGAGTATTCTAAATTAAAATCTCTGTACCTTTAAAGAGCTTATGTGGAACATATATCTGTTTTGGTGGAGAACATTTTCTACTAAATCACTGGATAACTATAAAGCAAGTGTGTTTGGCTATTGCAAAGTTCAACATATGCTTTTAAAAAAAAACCTCTTTCATATAAAGTAGTCTCTTGTAATACTATATTAATTTACAAGTTACAATTCCTATATCAATGCCTGAGTGAGTGGTAAGAGCTAGTTCAGTTTAATAATTGCATATATTAATCCTCTTTTAATACCCTATATTGCTAAGTGATTACAAACATGTCAAAGACTACAGTAAAAAGATCTATCTAAGCATACAGTACCTTACATGAGGTCAGTGTCTTAGCAACAAAAAAAAAAAAAAAAACAACCCACAATGCACTAAACATACCACATATAGAGTAACTAAGTGGATTAACTTTCTGAGAGGAGTGGGATTGTAAGGCTGTAACATCAAGCACTCGTACAAATTATAGACAGGCATGAGCATGTATTAAATTATAAATAAAAGCTACTAAATATTTCAGCATACAGTTTCTAAGAGGGATACGTACCCTGCAGATAAGGAATAATTCTCTGGCACATAATTACCTGAAGAGTTCAGGGTGTAATAAACATGTGGAATGCAATGCAGGGGTTAAAGAGACACATAAGTGATTAAAGACAGATGTGTTCGGTGTTATAGCTGAGATAAGGAGAAAAGCCTTCACAAGCAATAATGTCTAGGAGGCTTCATTCCTTTTATTAACAAGAATTTTGGGACCCACGTCTAGGGGGGTGGACCACAAATACCCCACTGGCAGAGCAGAAGGGGAAAGGAGAACCCATGGCATAGCCAGCCCCATAGATAGACCACCGGATCATCCCTCAGGGCTGAGCATGCCGTGGGATCCCCCTATGCCCCGCCCACGTGGTACCCGAACTTCACCGCCTGCTGGGATTCGCAAGTTTACTAGACAAAAACAGCTGCCGTCTTTTTATCCTCCAGCCAGCATAGACCGTCGGATCACCTGCTGTCTTTTGGTTGCGCTGCATTGTTCCCCTTATGGAGGAGCACGGGCGGTCTTACTATGACTCGACCAAGTAGTCAACGTCCTGCCCTTATCCGTGCTGCTACTGTTCTCTTGCCGTGGGACCCCCCATCCCCCCTATGCCCCACCCACGTGGTACCCGAACTTCACCGCCACAAAAAGAGACCCTCTTTTGGCCAAAACATCACCACCTTTTCGTGACCTTTCCTTACCTTTACCAATGCTTGGCACATCCCCTTGATGTCCAACAGCAATTGGTCATTTCCTTCGTCTGTTAAGTGCATGCCATCATGTCGGAACAGCTCTTCCCTTTTCGCTGCTATCAGTGGGTGTTCTATTACTCTGCTCCCTATCTCCCTCATTGCCTTCGCTGCTACCTGGTTTAGTTTCCTTCTTGATGTATACCCCGCTTTGCGCATATCCGAGTTTCTCCAGTATATTCTTGAAACTATGTTGGACCATATTATCTGGACTGATGGCCATGCTACTTTTAACCATTTCATTCCTCCTATCACTTTCTCTTCTAATTCTCTTAGGCCTAGATTTGGAGTTTGGCGTTAGCCGTGAAAACCAGCGTTAGAGGCTCCTAACGCTGGTTTCTTACGGACTCCGGTATTTAGAGTTCATTTACCGACACTCAAAAATCACTCAACGCTCAAATTTCTACCGACACCTCAGACCCAGTAGTAAACATATACCGACAAAATAAACATTCACGAATCACAAAACAAATATTACACAAACTACACTTACACTCATACAAACACTACACTATGTTTATTTTTAATATTTAATAATTTTTCATCAAAATACAAAGGATCAAAGTTGCAAGATCTCGGGTGTTAGAAAAAAAACTACACAAATCCATTTTCCCATTGACTTACATTGACACACGGGAAAAGACCCTCATATACCTACATCTAACTAATAACATTATCACAAATATACACTCATCGATGCATACAAACAATGTACACCACATGACATACAAAAAATATTTATTTATTACAAAAAGAACACGATTTAGTTACTTTTTCACACAAGCTCATGACGTCACTCACTTTACGAGGAAAACCAGACTTTGAAAAAAAAAATTGACCAATTTTTAGAGCCTCCATTGACTTCTATTGGGAAGACGTGCTCGTGCACGCGAAACCCACATTTCCCTAACGCACGCAAATAGCGTAGACAGAAAAACTCCAAATACCAGCGCTAGAAAATACATGATTTTATGCGTTAGACCTAGCGATGATAAATAGATCAAGAAATGACTATTTCCCTATGGTGGATTTATGGATTTTAATTATTGAATATTCACAACACCATTAAATTGTTTCAGACTTTTATATTACATCAACTACATATCAACATCACTAGTAACAACATTTTATTTAAAAAAATATTACATTTAAACGGACACAAAAATAATGTCAACTTTTCACGATTCACAAACACTACACAATGGGAAACAATTCTCATTTACCTTTATTATTGCATTTCAGTTATTCAACTCATATGCTTGCAGCAACAGCATATCTACATAGGCTTAACACATGATCAGTCATGGATGCACATACATTACTTTTAACATTCACTCATACATGTGCATTCAAATGATGGGGGGAAAACACATTACATTCTCTCGAGGAATCACAAAACACAACATATGGATTTTACTGTACTTTTAACATCATGATTCCATCACCAGAAACCATTTGGAATTACGTACAACAAGAACATCATTACACCAGATTACAGATGTCACTTTATGGGAAGGAACAACAATGCCAGACCGCTATATAGAAGTCAGCATATGTGGGACACAATCACAATATATACGTACATGTACATAACACGCATCACCCATCACGCAACCACAAAGCACACATTTAGATTTTATTCAGCACACAATAACAATGTAGCACAATACAACAACACAATGAGGATTTCAGAACTACATAGGCAGGTTAATAATATCATGACGTCATTAGAAGATTCAACCATACACATCACAGATTCACGATTGTTCCGCCCCTTTATGAACTTTAACACTCAATACTACAGTACAACATATAGGTAAAGAACAGTTTGGAACAGCATTATTAGGGAGATTTGAATGGGACAATTAATAAATATTGTCAGATCGCAAATCACTTATATATATAATACTACAGATGACAGCCGGAAGTTATTCAGCATTAGTGCCATTTGAAAGGGACGCATACAATATTGACAGCTCGGCAATCACTTATATACACAATACTACAGATGACAGCCGGAAGTTATTCAGTATTAGTGCCATTTGAAAGGGACGCATACAATATTGACATCTCGGCAATCACTTATATATACAATACTACAGATGACAGCCGGAAGTTATTCAGCATTAGTGCGATTTTAAAGGGACGCATACAATATTGACAGTTCGGCAATCACTTATATATACAATACTACAGATGGCAGACGGGAAGTTCGCAATTATTATTGCGATTTGAAAGGGACGCATACAATATTGACAGCTCGGCAATCACTTATATATACAATACTACAGATGGCAGACGGGAAGTTCGCAATTATTATTGCGATTTGAAAGGGACGCGTACAATATTGACAGCTCGGCAATCACTTATATATACAATACTACAGATGGCAGACGGGAAGTTCGCAATTATTATTGCGATTTTAAAGGGACGCGTACAATATTGACAGCTCGGCAATCACTTATATATACAATACTACAGATGGCAGACGGGAAGTTTGCAATTATTATTGCGATTTTAAAGGGACGCGTACAATATTGACTGCTCGGCAATCACTTATATATACAATACTACAGATGGCAGATGTTACTTTATCGTTTACAAACAATGTTGCAGCAACATTGATCGATCACATTCGATGCACATTATACACAACTATGCACTTTCATTCATGTTAGCCTGGACGTGTGCTTGTTACTATAAGATCGCGTTTAAGAAATATTGATTACGCATATGAACAAACATTACAAACATGCACTGTATGTGTGATATTTGACACTTTCACATTGAGATTCATTGGGGGAAAACAACATTTCAGCAAACAACAAAAAAACGCCCACTGTGAAAGCATTCGCGCCGCTCACATACAAACAAGTGAATACAATCAGCAATCATTACAAACTCACTACCATTGGACTAATTGTACTATAAATCCCACAAACAACATGGCCAAAGCATCACTTGTGATCCACATCAGATCAAGTGCATACCTTGTTACGCTGTTTTGAAAGATGGATGACGATGACATGGTAGACACTGCTGGTGCTGCTATTGGCGAACTAGCTGTTGATCGAATCAGGCAGCCTCGGCGGCTCAGACTGAGACGAAGGGGTCATCTGGTTCGAGGTCCTCGTGTCTACAGGGTGAGACCCACCTTGGAAAACATGAGCGACTTTGAGGTTTATGATAAGTATCGGCTCAATCGCGAACAGCTCATTGGCCTTTACGATCTTCTTAAACCTCATTTGGAGCCACGTATACAAATAAGGACTGCTGTTCCCGCCATGAATAAGATGCTAAGCTGTCTATACGTCCTGGCCTCCGGGAGTTTTCAATCCGGAGAACTGTACATGCATGGCCTGGCTCAAGGTACATTCTCTGTGGTGTTTGATAACTTTCTGGACGCCATGGTACGTATCAGTAAGCATTACATAGGATTCCCACAGAATGATGGTGATTGGAGGCGCCTGAAGCGGGAATTCTTTGATATTGCTGAATTGCCCAATGTCTTGGGAGCCATAGATTGTACCCACATTGCGCTGCGTGCTCCAATTGATGACTTGCCCTTCAGAAATCGCAAACATTTTCATAGCCTCAACGTGCAGTATGTTTGTGACGCACGGATGAGGATTATGCATGTGTGTGCGAATTTTGGAGGGGCTAGTCATGATGCCCGCATCCTCTCTCTGTCGTCCCTGTGGAGACCGTTTGAGGAAAGACGAATGCCCCCTGGTTATCTAGTTGGTGAGTATTTGTGCACAACATGGTTAATTAGTTTGACAATTGCCACTGTAGTTTTAAAATGTTAGCGTAATGTTCAGCTATAGGATGCAATTTAACCATTTATTTTTCCCCACGCTAATGTCTACTTTTAGTTCAATGCAGATATGTAGCATGTCTTACCTTAAATGCTCAGATAGAGAATGCAATGTAACCATGTAGTTAGCATTTTACACAAGGTTTGGTTTAGGAGAAATACGCATATGTAGCATGTCTTAGCTGAAATGGGAAGATATTAGCTAATGCAATTTAACCATGTAATTGTCTCTTTCCGCTAATGTCTTTTAGTTCAATGCAGATATGTAGCATGTCTTACCTTAAATGCTCAGAGAATGCAATGTAACCATGTAGTTAGCATTTTACACAAGGTTTGGTTTAGGAGAAATACGCATATGTAGCATGTCTTAGCTGAAATGGAAAGATATTAGCTAATGCAATTTAACCATGTCATTGTCTCTTTCCGCTAATGTCTACTTTTAGTTCAATGCAGATATGTAGCATGTCTTACCTTAAATGCTCAGAGAATGCAATGTAACCATGTAGTTAGCATTTTACACAAGGTTTGGTTTAGGAGAAATACGCATATGTAGCATGTCTTAGCTGAAATGGGAAGATATTAGCTAATGCAATTTAACCATGTCATTGTCTCTTTCCGCTAATGTCTTTTAGTTCAATGCAGATATGTAGCATGTCTTACCTTAAATGCTCAGAGAATTCAATGTAACCATGTAGTTTGGATTTTACACAAGGTTTGGTTTAGGAGAAATACGCATATGTAGCATGTCTTAGCTGAAATGGGAAGATATTAGCTAATGCAATTTAACCATGTCATTGTCTCTTTCCGCTAATGTCTTTTAGTTCAATGCAGATATGTAGCATGTCTTACCTTAAATGCTCAGAGAATGCAATGTAACCATGTAGTTAGCATTTTACACAAGGTTTGGTTTAGGAGAAATACGCATATGTAGCATGTCTTAGCTGAAATGGGAAGATATTAGCTAATACAATTTAACCATGTCATTGTCTCTTTCCGCTAATGTCTTTTAATTCAATGCAGATATGTAGCATGTCTTACCTTAAATGCTCAGAGAATGCAATGTAACCATGTAGTTAGCATTTTACACAAGGTTTGGTTTAGGAGAAATACGCATATGTAGCATGTCTTAGCTGAAATGGGAAGATATTAGCTAATGCAATTTAACCATGTCATTGTCTCTTTCCGCTAATGTCTTTTAGTTCAATGCAGATATGTAGCATGTCTTACCTTAAATGCTCAGATAGAGAATGCAATGTAACCATGTAATTAAATTTATACAGGGAGATATAGTATCAGACCATATATTAATGGTCTGATAAAGTAAGGGAAATAAAGGCACACAGAGAATTTTTTTCATAACAAAAATACATTTATTAATTATAATCCCTTGTCACATTTCGTGAAAAACTCTGCATTGACTCAAACCAACACAAAATAAGGTAAACACCATATATATACAAACACCTTACGTCTAAGGTAACAAATGCCTGCAGGATATCTGTAAAGCATACGTATGCTGCTAAATCTAATAATACCTAAGACACACATTAATCAGGTTGCTAGATTGTATATAGACCTAAGCTAGAACATATATGCACATATCCTAATAATAGTTATAACATGTCTAAGGCAGTGTGTCAAAACATAATGGAAAAGAGAAACAGCTGAAAAAAGTCTCTCTCAGAAGCAAGGAGGAAACACAGTTAGATACTGCACTCGGTCCAGAAAAATGCAAAGTGAGCAAACAATCCTTCATGCAAAAGGTAAAGTAAACGTATTAGTTCTTACTGTAATATGTTCCAAAAAGTAAGATTTCAAATCACTTGCCAGGATAGAGCATGCAGCAGTGAAACAAACCGGCTCTGTGTCCCAGGAGATTTTCAAAAAAGCAGACCGCTCTCTCTGTGGCGTCTGATGTCACTGGGGGGGGAGTGGTATAGCTTGCAAGCTCCTCCAATCGGACTTGTAGGTAAAGTGCGCTTTCCGTGTGTAGTAGTGATCAGCTGTACCGGCATCCGCCACACCGAGAAAGAACCAGGCTTTCCCTAGGCTGATAGATCAGAAGCATCGGAGCGTACGCCAGGATATACGCAAACTTGCTCAGATGGATGCGATGTGTATGTTCCTCTCGCTCTTAGCTTACGTGCATTCACTTAGACTCCACAGGTGCCTGTTTTCCAAGTCCTGTATTCGCTTAACAGGATGACAGATTAAACACCAAGCAGTCCTTATAGTAGCACAGACCATATGTTTTTTAGCAGCATGTTTCCTTGTAGTCAGCACATAAAAACAGGTATGCAGATAAAGTGCAGGCAGTAGAAAGGTATAAAAGGCTATGCGTGTCCCATAGACCTTAGAACCTTAGACAGTTCTTGTAAACAGGAGTTAGTCGACCTGCTCCTGAATAAAACACTTCAGTGTTAAAAACACAAACCAACGATCGTTTCACCCCCACATCCAGTGTGTTTCACAGGGGTTCATCAGGGCTTGAATGGATCCTTACCGGATTTCCTCTTAAGATAAAGCTCACCTGACATTCCTCAGGTGTGCTTCCCCCACCTGGGGTAATTAATTAATTAAAGGTGTATTCACATAAGTAAACATATTCCAGTTTGGATATGCATATTATCAAAATACAAAAACCTTATGTGTAAAGTTGTAAAGATTCTAGTTATACACTAAAATCCTAGGGAAAGAAAAAGCCTAATTCCTCAGCTTTCTAACACTTATTACCACAACAAAAAATGATGACACCTTACGAATATAGCACATGTCTTGTCTGAAAGTGGGAGAGTCCACTGACTATAAAAAACTAGCATACTCTAATTTATCATTAAGTCCTACTGGGTATCTAGTATTAAGTTTATAGATCCATTTTGTTTCTTTCTGTAATAGAACTTTGTCATTATTGCCACCTCTACCATTAGTTATCCCTTTGTCTATTATAGTAAATTTCAAAGATTCTACACTTCCATTATGGAACATGCCAAAGTGTCTTGCCACATTTGTGTCATTTTCATGAAGGATATCGTCCCGATGTTCCTGTACCCGGTCCTTTACTAACCTTTTGGTTTTCCCAACGTAAAAGACCGGGCACGAGCAGCGAAGAAGATAGATTACCCCTTCAGATTTGCAGTTGAAGAAGAATTTTATGTCAAAAACCTTATCACATGAAGTAAAGAACTGTTTGGTGCTATCCATGTGGGCACAGTACACACAGTGCCCACATGGATAGCTACCTTTTATTCCCTTGTCCCTTCTTAGCCAATCAGCATTAGAGGGCCCTCTCACAAATTGACTCTGAACCAAGTGATCTCTCAAACTTAGTGCTTTTCTAGCTGTTAGTAGTGGTTTTTCACCAATAGAATCTCTAACCTTGTCATCCAAAGTAAGTATATGCCAGTTATTAGCTAGTGCTGATCTAATATTGGACCATTGATTATTAAACTTAGTGATAAATCTAATTTGCGTCTCTTTGGGCTTTGATTTTTTGTTATACAGCAGGTGGTCTCTAGGAGTCTTTCGTGCCTTCCACAAAGCTTTTTTAAGACATTTATATAACGCAGGGGTTACTAGAGAGCCCACCTATGGATGAGTTACAAATTGTTAATCTCTCATCTTTCCCTCTGAATCTGGCACATGTTGATCTCCTTAAAAAGGGTCTCTCTTTCTGCCCTACAGCTAATATTGATAAATTTGAGGTACTGAAAGATTTACATCTATTTGCTAGGAAAATTGTTTTATCTGTGGTAATGAAAACTAGAAACTCTAACACTTTGGATGCTAATGATCAGCTAGCTTTGAGAGATTTGGAATCTCTATTAGATGATAATGATCAGGAGGGTCCTACTAATGAATCCCAGGACAATCCTGCTATTTACCAAAAACCCATTTTTAGGTCCAAATCCTCATACATGCCTTCCCTTTCTTTAGTGCCATCTGTCAATCTCTTTGTGAAGAAAATGGAAAAGGAAATTGACACGATGATTCCTTTTAAGACAGATGACAATTTGAAACCCAGAGAGAGGAAAGCTTTGAGGGAACTGTCTGGAGCCAGGGGGTTGGTGATTAAACCGGCCGATAAGGGCGGAAATTTAGTCCTTTTGGATGAACAGCTTTATGTAAATGAAGCAAAACGCCAATTGAACGACAAGAACCAATATGTAAGGTTGGATCACAACCCCCTGGCACAGATACAGAATTCTCTCTTTAAACTTCTAAATGAAGCAAGATGTAGGGGAACCATAGATCAGAAAGAGTTTAAGTTCCTGGTCTCTGATTTCCCTGTAATGCCTGTTTTCTATATTCTCCCGAAATTACATAAGAACTTGAAGTGTCCCCCAGGAAGGCCTATCGTGTCAGGGATTGGCAGTGTCACTGAGAAAGCTGGGGAGTATGTAGATAAATATTTACGTCCATTCCTTTTATCTTTAACATCATATGTTAAGGACACAGCAGATCTTTTGAGGAAACTTGATGGAGTGGTAGTAAATGATAATACACTGCTAGCTTCTCTAGATGTAGAGGGGCTATACTCCTCTATTCCTCATGATATTGGACTTCAGGCAATAAGGAAATTTTTGGAAACAAAAGGTCCCCTGTTCTCAGAACATTCTGAGTTTGTTATTTCTCTACTTAGATTTGTCCTTCAGAATAATGTATTTACGTTTGACGGACAGATCTATAAACAGATACGGGGAACAGCTATGGGGGCAGTGTGTGCCCCCACCTACGCCTGCCTCCATTTGGGGGCTTGGGAGTCAGATATATTTGAACGACACAGTGACACCTTTAATAATAAGGTGTTAATGTGGGTAAGATATGTGGATGATGTTCTTGTCCTATGGGATGGGAGTGTAGAAGAATTTCATGATTTTGTTCATGAACTTAACCATAATGACAGGAACATCATCCTCACATCAGAGACAAACAAGACCGAACTAAACTTTCTTGATATTACTATTAAGAAGGAAGGTTTGAAGATCGTGACAGAAAATTTTAGGAAAAAGAATGCCACTAACAGCATCTTACATGCTGATAGTGGTCATCCTGTCCATCTGATTAAGGGTATTCCGTATGGACAGTTCCTCCGGCTTAGGAGAAACTGTTCATCACTAACAAAATTTGATACACATGCTGCCCTAATGAAAGAAAGATTTCTCAAAAGAGGATATTCCAATAAATGTCTTAAAAAAGCTTTGTGGAAGGCACGAAAGACTCCTAGAGACCACCTGCTGTATAACAAAAAATCAAAGCCCAAAGAGACGCAAATTAGATTTATCACTAAGTTTAATAATCAATGGTCCAATATTAGATCAGCACTAGCTAATAACTGGCATATACTTACTTTGGATGACAAGGTTAGAGATTCTATTGGTGAAAAACCACTACTAACAGCTAGAAAAGCACTAAGTTTGAGAGATCACTTGGTTCAGAGTCAATTTGTGAGAGGGCCCTCTAATGCTGATTGGCTAAGAAGGGACAAGGGAATAAAAGGTAGCTATCCATGTGGGCACTGTGTGTACTGTGCCCACATGGATAGCACCAAACAGTTCTTCACTTCATGTGATAAGGTTTTTGACATAAAATTCTTCTTCAACTGCAAATCTGAAGGGGTAATCTATCTTCTTCGCTGCTCGTGCCCGGTCTTTTACGTTGGGAAAACCAAAAGGTTAGTAAAGGACCGGGTACAGGAACATCGGGACGATATCCTTCATGAAAATGACACAAATGTGGCAAGACACTTTGGCATGTTCCATAATAGAAGTGTAGAATCTTTGAAATTTACTATAATAGACAAAGGGATAACTAATGGTAGAGGTGGCAATAATGACAAAGTTCTATTACAGAAAGAAACAAAATGGATCTATAAACTTAATACTAGATACCCAGTAGGACTTAATGATAAATTAGAGTATGCTAGTTTTTTATAGTCAGTGGACTCTCCCACTTTCAGACAAGACATGTGCTATATTCGTAAGGTGTCATCATTTTTTGTTGTGGTAATAAGTGTTAGAAAGCTGAGGAATTAGGCTTTTTCTTTCCCTAGGATTTTAGTGTATAACTAGAATCTTTACAACTTTACACATAAGGTTTTTGTATTTTGATAATATGCATATCCAAACTGGAATATGTTTACTTATGTGAATACACCTTTAATTAATTAATTACCCCAGGTGGGGGAAGCACACCTGAGGAATGTCAGGTGAGCTTTATCTTAAGAGGAAATCCGGTAAGGATCCATTCAAGCCCTGATGAACCCCTGTGAAACACACTGGATGTGGGGGTGAAACGATCGTTGGTTTGTGTTTTTAACACTGAAGTGTTTTATTCAGGAGCAGGTCGACTAACTCCTGTTTACAAGAACTGTCTAAGGTTCTAAGGTCTATGGGACACGCATAGCCTTTTATACCTTTCTACTGCCTGCACTTTATCTGCATACCTGTTTTTATGTGCTGACTACAAGGAAACATGCTGCTAAAAAACATATGGTCTGTGCTACTATAAGGACTGCTTGGTGTTTAATCTGTTATCCTGTGAAGCGAATACAGGACTTGGAAAACAGGCACCTGTGGAGTCTAAGTGAATGCACGTAAGCTAAGAGCGAGAGGAACATACACATCGCATCCATCTGAGCAAGTTTGCGTATATCCTGGCGTACGCTCCGATGCTTCTGATCTATCAGCTTAGGGAAAGCCTGGTTCTTTCTCGGTGCGGCGGATGCCGGTACAGCTGATCACTACTACACACGGAAAGCGCACTTTACCTACAAGTCTGATTGGAGGAGCTTGCAAGCTATACCACTCCCCCCCCCAGTGACATCAGACGCCACAGAGAGAGCGGTCTGCTTTTTTGAAAATCTCCTGGGACACAGAGCCGGTTTGTTTCACTGCTGCATGCTCTATCCTGGCAAGTGATTTGAAATCTTACTTTTTGGAACATATTACAGTAAGAACTAATACGTTTACTTTACCTTTTGCATGAAGGATTGTTTGCTCACTTTGCATTTTTCTGGACCGAGTGCAGTATCTAACTGTGTTTCCTCCTTGCTTCTGAGAGAGACTTTTTTCAGCTGTTTCTCTTTTCCATTATGTTTTGACACACTGCCTTAGACATGTTATAACTATTATTAGGATATGTGCATATATGTTCTAGCTTAGGTCTATATACAATCTAGCAACCTGATTAATGTGTGTCTTAGGTATTATTAGATTTAGCAGCATACGTATGCTTTACAGATATCCTGCAGGCATTTGTTACCTTAGACGTAAGGTGTTTGTATATATATGGTGTTTACCTTATTTTGTGTTGGTTTGAGTCAATGCAGAGTTTTTCACGAAATGTGACAAGGGATTATAATTAATAAATTTATTTTTGTTATGAAAAAAATTCTCTGTGTGCCTTTATTTCCCTTACTTTATCAGACCATTAATATATGGTCTGATACTATATCTCCCTGTATAAATTTAATTTCATTACTGATTAAGGGTGGCACCGAAATTTATATTATCAGCAATATTTTCCATTCTCTCATACACCCCCATTTATATAATGTAACCATGTAGTTTGCATTTTACACAAGGTTTGGTTTAGGAGAAATATGCATATGTAGCATGTCTTAGATGAAATGGGAAGATAGAGAATAATATTGAACTAGATTTTTTAATTTTACAAAAAAAATTTGATACTGGATTATCGTGTACAAAACTTTTTATTGGACTCAAAATACTATTTTGAGGATTCTGTTAGAATTATGTTCTGTTCATAATTTATAGGTGATTCTGTGTACATGAGCCGGCCTTGGCTCATTACCCCCTTGCGTAGCCCGACTGATGTGTCTGAGGAGCGCTACAATAGGGCTCATAAGAGAACCAGGGCGGTGGTTGAACGGATGTTCGGGCTCCTGAAGATGAGGTTCAGGTGCCTGGACAGGTCGGGAGGAGCCCTCCAGTACAACCCAAAGAAGGTGGCTAAGATCGTTGTAGCCTGTAGCGTCCTGCATAATATTGCACAGCGGGCTGGGATGCTGCAGGCCGTCCCGGCGGACCGAAACCTCCTCAGAGATGAGGAGGATGATCCTGTTCTAGAGGGGCCATTCCGGGACGAGGGGCTCAATGTCAGAGCAGACATCATCAACCGCCACTTTAGACGGTAAAGAATAGAAGTTAGACTGGAGTATTGGCAATAGATGTGAACTCTAGGGAAATGACAAGTAGAGAATTGTGCAAACATGTTAGGATTGTTCATCAAATGCTAAAAATGTGTTTCATTTATTAATATAGGTGATGCTCTGGGCATTGGGTCCTGTAGCGAGTCTTTGCCACCTGGTTTTTAAAGAGGACATCAGATGGTAAGTATAAATGTATGGACTGTTGCTGGCATGAATTGTACACAAATACATCATATGGCATACATTTTTAAAACTAGTATTTAGTTTACACATTACTTAAAATGTAAATACTCAGAAAGGGATCCTCTAGCATGACTATGGTTCAATGTCACACATTAGAGGTTTGTTCTGCTCAATATGACTCATCTTCACACTTGATAGAAAATAACACAAGATGCTACACACGCTTAGTAAGCTAGTGACAGAAATTTATTCTGAAATGGGGGGTGGGAGAGGGGTACAGAACTGATTCACACACTTGTAGTAATTTTTATTAAACTTTTTCTGCCATTAGGGAGCTGACTTAATCTAAAGACTGAAAGGGAAGAATTAGAAGCCTGACAGTGAAGATTGCCCATATTGACAGTGGAAAAAGCCAAGATTGAAATTGAAGTATAACAATGGGATCATGTCTGGCATTATCTTTCCAATCTGCTGACCTTGAAAACCATACAAAGACATGTTCACATGGTAAGTGCCAACTATTTGATAGAATAAGGCTGTGGAGGCATCCTATTGGAGACACTTAGATGATTTTCTAATTTTTAGATGGTATTTCACAGTCCTCTATTTTTGAAATGATGAATAAGACACCTATTGAAGATCAACTGTTTACCCCTGAATTGACTTTCAAAGACCATGCATTATCCAGGTTGGTGTACCAATGCATGCTAGTTAAGAATCACAGGAAGAATGTTGAATATTAGTAGCTTACATACATTAGTCATATTTAGTTCTTAATTAGATATTTAGGGATCACAATCAGACACTTAGATGATTTTACTTTTTTAGATGGTATTTCACAGTCCTCTATTTTATGAATTGATGAATAAGACACCTATTGAAGATCAACTGTTTACCCCTGAATTGACTTTCAAAGACCATGCATTATCCAGGTTGGTGTACCAATGCATGCTAGTTAAGAATCACAGGAAGAATGTTGAATATTAGTAGCTTACATACATTAGTCATATTTAGTTCTTAATTAGATATTTAGGGATCACAATCAGACACTTAGATGATTTTACTTTTTTAGATGGGATTTCACAGTCCTCTATTTTATGAATTGATGAATAAGACACCTATTGAAGATCAACTGTTTACCCCTGAATTGACTTTCAAAGACCATGCATTATCCAGGTTGGTGTACCAATGCATGCTAGTGAAGAATGTTGAATATTAGTAGCTTACATACATTAGTCATATTTAGTTCTTAATTAGATATTTAGGGATCACAATCAGACACTTAGATGATTTTACTTTTTTAGATGGGATTTCACAGTCCTCTATTTTATGAATTGATGAATAAGACACCTATTGAAGATCAACTGTTTACCCCTGAATTGACTTTCAAAGACCATGCATTATCCAGGTTGGTGTACCAATGCATGCTAGTGAAGAATGTTGAATATTAGTAGCTTACATACATTAGTCATATTTAGTTCTTAATTAGATATTTAGGGATCACAATCAGACACTTAGATGATTTTACTTTTTTAGATGGGATTTCACAGTCCTCTATTTTATGAATTGATGAATAAGACACCTATTGAAGATCAACTGTTTACCCCTGAATTGACTTTCAAAGACCATGCATTATCCAGGTTGGTGTACCAATGCATGCTAGTGAAGAATGTTGAATATTAGTAGCTTACATACATTAGTCATACTTATTTCATCATTAGATATTTAGGGATCACAATCAGAAAAAGGAATACATATTATAGTTGATATAGAGGTATTTGAATGGACATGAAATATTACATTTATGTTCAGCATACATATATATTATTGAAATGTGATATACATTATTATGTATAATTAGAAATTCTGATCTTTAAATTTATTTTTTAGTACACAATATAATGGTGTTTTGTTTTTTTTTTAATAAAAAAAAAAAATAATTAATAAATATCTTTAAAAAATGTTGAACAAAGTTAGAGCATAGACACAAGATGATTGTAAATGTATTTTATGAATATTTGACAACGTGTGTATTAACTTTGTTAAATTTTTGTTTTTTTATTTCAGATTGTCATCTGATGACTTCCAGGAATATTTTTTTGTTTTTGTTTCTGAAACTTTTAATTTTTTACATGGTAATAATAAACATTTTATTATTAAATACACTCTTTTGAACAGATTATAATAAATATCCATATAATCTGTCAATAAAAAACATGACTGGTAGTTGGCTATTTGACAAGCACATGCATAAGATCAAATAATGCATTAATTTTTTTAAAATCCACTGATTCCGAGAATATTACATTAAACTATCTTTTTTAACATTAATTGGGGAGTGAGATCCATCGATGCTTTTCTTTGGAAATTCTTAGATGTTAAAATAATTTCGGATATGTAGTCAAAATTTGTCATAAATTATTTGTTTTCACTTTTAAGAAGGGGAAGTGGTTCAATTACATTAAAGTGACAGTGTTGTTGAATGTAAAATTAATTTTATAAGATCTTGTATCTTCCTTAGGTATCTCAAAACATTATTTTCGAAATTATTTTAATTTTTACTGTTATAAATGGTAGGTCATTTAACTTGATATTTTTCACAAGCTAGTTATTGGATGCCAGGTTAATCGATGTAATTTTCTAGTGGAGTCATTTAACTATAGTTATTAATATTATGTAGTTTTTAAAATCTTACCTCTTGGGTTAGACATCACATATCTATATATAATTTTCATTCCCCTTTAGTTTATTTTGACAATGTTAAATCAACATTCCAAATGTTTTGGTCCTTAAAGGGACATTCACAAAGTATATTGTGTATTGATTTTTAAAAAATTCATAAAAGAATTTAAACATATTTAGAAAGTACTATAGAATTACATTCAGTCTTTAAATATACTTTTAAAAAAATACATCAATGCACATACCTTAGTCAATTACATAAGGCATCTATGTGCAACCAACAATCAGCATCAAAATAGCCTATGTAGATATGTATTTAATCCAAGAATATATATTATTACAATCTAATGATTGAATACCAAAACATATTAAGTTGTTCAAATATTATAATCTTATCCAAAATGCATACATAACAGATAGCTTAATGTCCCTCTAAGCTGAAGACTCCAAAATACCTCCTTTACAATATATATTTCAGTCAGTGTGTAAAACAATCCAGAAGTTAATCTAAATTTGCTTTACTCATATGTTATACTAATTTAGCAAAAGGAAGGTGCCTAGGTTTCTGATATTTTAAGCATTATTGTGAAATGTTTATTTAAAGGGACATGAACTCAAAATATACTTAAAGGGAGACAGTTAAAAAATTAATGATTTATACATTCTGAATGAGTATTCTATTTTAAGCAACTTTAAAAATTGTCTCATATTATGAATGCTCCTTGTGATGTTGCTATCATTACTTTAAAAATAAGGCATTAAATAGATAATTTATTTGCTTCAGTACTCTGGACAGAACTTGGTTTTTTTGGTTGGATTAATTTATCCAACAATCATCAAGGACAACCCAGGTTTTTGGAAACAATTGTCCGTAATCTAAAATATCATTATTGATTTGCAAAGAAAGATAACAAGATAATTCTTAACATTTGAGAATCGGATTAAATTATAAAGTTGTTTAACATTTCATGCTCAATCTGAATCACGAACGCTAAATTTGTTTGGACAGTGTCCCTTTAAGAGATTTAAAGAGTGTATTTACTTCTCTTCTTATCTTGACATACTTTGCTTGAAAAGCATATCGAGATAGGCTCAGTAGATGAAGATTGGTGGATGCACAGAGATGCCTTATGTGATTGGCTCAACCATGTGCATTTAAATTTCTTCTGTTGAGGATATCTAAATACTAAGATAAATTGAGTTACATTTTAAAGTCTAAACAATTTTCTATCTCTACAGATCATTTGATACAATTGTTTGTTTGTAATGTCTATTTAAAAATAAAGATGCCATTGCACAATAACATATATGAGCACTTCAGACAAATACAAGCTCGAGGTTTATTTACTAATAACAAACAAACCTGTAGTTTAACATTTATAAACAGATTATCCAAGTTACTGACATTATAACCTGAATTTGAACATTCAGAAATATTGCGTGGGAAACGCATCTTGAAACACCAGATTAGCATCTTTAAACATTAGTCTAATGTCACGCAATAACACACAATCAATGTGCATTATGAGATACATTTAATAGAGCAATATCAATACTTCACAATAAGTCAAGAAATGGATTTTATGAACAATAAAGACATACTATATTAAATGTGTATTTGTATTAAAGAAACAGACCGTTATTAAACAGAGAAATGTCTACAACATTTAATAATGTGACAGTATTAGATTTTAAAGAGAATTTAATCATTAATATTTAACGGATCACGGATATTAAATCTGCGTCACACATATCCGCATGACAGGCCCATGAGTTACAAATAAGTCTACATGAAAAATGAAGTTACAGCACCACCAGGAGGTATGTGTAAGGAAGTTACTAAGATATGAAACATTAAGGAACGGCCAATCAGAGTTAATCACACAAACACAACTTGAGTCAGGATGGTCTCACAGACATTCTAACAATATTTCAAACTTTTATCCAATCAGATGTACAGATAACTTGTCCCATGGTGCATCTCATGTTTACTTCACCATATAAAAGTCCATTACACGTTGCCATCTTTGTCAGTTCTCTAATGCCTGCAGGCAGTTTATATTATTATAATATATTTATTGGACAACCCAGCAGGCATGTCACCTCCCAGGTTCACCAAGCAGGAGAGCGCTGCACTGGTCCATGCCGTCAAGGACTTTTATCCCCAGCTGTTTGGGAACAAGAGGAGGTTGACAGATGCGCACGTTAAGAAGGCCCTCTGGGAGTCTATCACCAATGCGGTTAGATTGGTGTGTGACGTCCAGAGGAGCCAGGATCAAATCATGAGGAGATTCGAAGATATGAGGTTGCGCTTAACAAAAAAAGTCAACCTCATAAGGGACTGGGTACAAGCCCGTAAAAGAGGGGGCAAAAGAGAGGCCCAGCGGAAACTGTACCTACTCCCTTATGAGGTGACTTTATGCGAGCTCCTCAATCTCCGGGTCCCCAAAAGATTTAGATCCTCGCCATCCTCGGCCTCCTCTTCTTCCCTCCCAGCTGCGGGATCTGAAAGTCCTGACGCGGGGGCCAGGGCAGCTGCTTCTCCGTCCGGTGGCCTGGGAGGAGATGATGGAGAATCTGAACCAGGTAATTATCCAACTTCATATAATATCTTAATATTTTATTTTTTTTTTAAAAATGTGTATATAGTCAGATACTAAACCTATCCAGATCTCACAACATACACTACATATGATGTTTAGATATCTGATTTTAGATTAGTGACACATGAAATAGGAATGATGTTTCTTGCGCTCTACAGAATATGCGTCACAGAGCGAAAATTGAATTTCGCATACACGTTAACATGGGTTTGCTGTAAGTGGCATTGCTTTATACATGTTGGTCAAATGACGGATGCGTAATTCCGCTTTGAATCATTGCGCAATGATCGCGAAAATGGAATTTCGCATACACGTTAACATGGGTTTGCTGTAAGTGGCATTGCTTTATACATGTTGGTCAAATGACGGATGCGTAATTCCGCTTTGAATCATTGCGCAATGATCGCGAAAATGGAATTTCGCATACACGTTAACATGGGTTTGCTGTAAGTGGCATTGCTTTATACATGTTGGTCAAATGACGGATGCGTAATTCCGCTTTGAATCATTGCGCAATGATCGCGAAAATGGAATTTCGCATACACGTTAACATGGGTTTGCTGTAAGTGGCATTGCTTTATACATGTTGGTCAAATGACGGATGCGTAATTCCGCTTTGAATCATTGCGCAATGATCGCGAAAATGGAATTTCGCATACACGTTAACATGGGTTTGCTGTAAGTGGCATTGCTTTACACATGTTGGTCAAAATGAAATGTGAATTATTATATATGTGAAGAATACAGTATTCTTATTTTCAATATTATACATAATAAAAAAAGAAGAATACAAAAAATTATAACATATGCCCATCAATTGATGAGAATGAAATAACACCAAAAAATAATTTAAGCTACAGTAAACAACACAACTGATTGAAAATAAGAGTACAGGATATATTTATCATGAATTGAATTGAGGAAACAATTAACTCATGGGACTACGAAAGGATTAATAGTTTTTAATTGATTTGCTAATAATGTAAAGATTTAAAACATGGCATGATTTGTATTAATGATATCCAATCCTCATTTAATATATTACAGATCTGGATGTTGGTGCTGGATCCTCAAGGCAGGGCTTGTCACAGTATGGTATGTCTCATTTTAATTGACATTTGTCTTAGAAACATGGACAGAACATTACATACTAAATCCACATTGTTCAATATTTATATGTATCTGCAAAATGGATTTTAAAACATTTTGCAAATAAGAATAAATAAATAAAAAAAATAGGATTACATTGTAAGACTACTCTGATTTTTTTTAGAATTTAAGATATCCCATCTATTCTGGATGTCTTAATTTTAATGTAAGATTCTTTGAATGTCCAATTTATATTCTTCCCTTGTGTATTGCTTAATCTTATTTGTCTAAATTTTTAAATAATACACACAATTTTGCATATGTTTAGATTTTAAAAATATAGATTCAATTTTTGTAATTGATCACGTCATTTAAGGGACATGCCAACTAAATTTTACATAGAATTATTTTTAAACGTGATTTTATTGTTTTGTTTAAACATTTTATGAGCTACATTGGTTCAGTCTATTGTTTTAGTTCATAAAAAAATTAATGGATTTTGGTTTAGGTTAAACAATGCATTACTGGTATTATCCGGCTGTTTTTCTATGCATAAATTTGCAAATTTCAAAAAGTTAAAATCATGTGTTCAGATAACAGTAGTACATAGTTTAAAAAGGTATACAATTACACATTTAGAGCTTCATGTCCCTTTAATAGATGAAAATTAAATAATTCTTAGGATATCCTTAAATAACATATTAGATTGGAATTGCATGCTCAATCCCATTCATTACATCAACATATGGAGTAGAGAATTCATTAACACCAATCTTGTCAAATCAATATAATTTTATATTAAAGGGATACTGAGCTAAAATTATTAATGTTGTCATTCAGATAGAGCATGCAATATTAATCAACATTTAAATATAATACTATAATCATATGTGAAATATTCTATTGCTAAATGTATTTTAAAATCAAGAATGTACGTTTATCTGCAGCTCAATTTTGGTTGACCAACCTGGGTTTTGATTGATGATTAGTGGATACCTTCAACAAACAATATTTATTGAATCCAATATTGGTTATCTGCCTTTAAGATTAAAATGTAGCAACATTCAAATTATAATAGGAGTCAATGTTATATCATTTGGAACAGTTTGAACAGTGAAATCAATGATTGAAATAAATCATGTCAGTGTCCCTTTAATAAACAATAGATTCATTCATCTTTACATTCTTTGGATTAGACAATATTGATATATAATTCACATATTCACTGTTGGAGTTACTTTATAGATATCAGCATACTCTAACAGCACCATGATTACATATTGGTACTAATCAATTTGGTTTTGTATTGTGATAAATATGTGTTGTGTCCTAAACAAGATTACTGTACATTGCACAAATGGCTCGATGTGCCACATGTCTTTGTTTATATTTGTCAACAGCTGTTATTCAAAATGTGGTTTGTGTGTATTCTTTTAAGAACATTGATCAATGGGTATATTTAGATATGCAATAGCATCGTATGAGATGAGTTTGATGTCTAATATAGTCAGAAATTAAACATATGTTCAATACATAATTTTTAACAGAATCCCCTTGATTCAATCAAGCATTTTTTTGTTTAATGACTGCTCTATTCTTCACATTTTCAAGTTGATTATTCTTAAAATTCGCTACAGATGTGATTTAGTGCTATCCCAAATGTGTTCACTAATATATATCTATATCATTCATAGAGAGAGTTGGTGTGGGGAGCCCAGAGGAATCCAGCACTGACACAGAGCCACCTTTGCGGTCTCCTGGTAAGTCCATTGACTCATTTATATGTCATTGAAGGTGTATTGGTAATCAATATTATGAGCATGATTCTGATGAAGCATAACATTTGAAACAAACATATAATTTACTCCTCTGATTATATATTAATTGTCTTTGAATATTGAAAGATTAATAATTAAAACTTTCTTAGTCTACACCTTTGTTATTCAGAAGATGTATAGCATATGTTTGTTTCCATGTTCATTTTTCACAACAGTCATCAAGTGATACACACATGAGAAATCTTAAATGTTCTATGTACTATGCTTTTATGTTTTTAAAATTAATACAAACAATACATCGAAAATATGAATCATTGAGAATAACAAATCTAATGTCATTTGTATGCTCCATCAAAATGATGTAAATCATAACTTTGGGTGTGTATATCTTTAATGCAACATTGATGTGTGTCTTTGAGCAACAGTAACATATGTTATAATATCTGATCTTAACGTGTACACAACATGTTATGTTTTACAGAGATTGATTTAACATGTGTGACGGAGGAGGAAGAGGCGGCCTTGAAGTCTGATGGTATGTGAAATATATCTATCATGTTTCCAACATGTTGCTTTATTGGAAATCATTTTATTGAAGACATTCAAAGTCTACAGCTTTTGCACTTTAAAAAGGAATATTATTTGTCTGTTCAAATACACTACTGCCCCCTTTCTATATCAGGCAGCATGAAATTTTTTTTTTTTTTTAAATTTATAATTCATGCCATCATTATGTCACATGCATATTCCAGGCCAAAACACAATAATAATGTTATAATTGTACAGACAGTCATTGATATTCATCTGAGTGCCTATATGCATACCATATCCTCATTTCATAATTGTTTAGAAATTCAAACACACTTCGAAGTATATTGAAAACATAATCAATTTGAAATGCGTTGATTTGATTTCATGATGTATGAGATGTTAATATATTTGGATTATTTTTTTCAGATGGATCCTCCACCTCTGGTCATCTGGTTTCCGCCCCTGCCCAGTCCCCTGCCCAGTCACAGACCCCTGCCCATGCCCAGACCCCTGCCCATGCCCAGACCACTGCCCAGGCCCAGACCCCTGCCCAGACCACTGCCCAGGCCCAGACCCCTGCCCATGCCCAGACCTCTGCCCAGGCACAGACTCCTGCCCAGGCCCAGACCCCTGCCGGCCCTTCCCATTTGTCATTTCCTGTCCCTCCCAAAAAACGCCCCTTCCCTGTCCCTCCCGAAACACGCCCCTTCACCCCCCTTCGGCGCTCTCCCCGTATTATGGGCCGTACAGCTGCCCAGACCCCAACTCACCACTCCCCAGCTGTACGGCCTACCCCGGAGCAGCAGCTCATCCCTCCCCAACCCAATCCCATCCCTCCCCAATCCAATCCCATCCCTTCCCCCTGTCTCAACCTTCATTGTCCTGGGTGTCGGATTGTCCTTCCCAGGCACAGCTGTAAGTATCATTCAAAATCCACATTATAAGATACTTAAAGGTACACTGAAGGCAAATTGTTTCTATTGTGATTCAAATAGAGCATGCAATGTTAATCAAATTTATAATTTACTACTCTTATCAATTATTCTTCATTCTCTTGCTATCTTTATTGAAACAAAGAAATACCTAGAATTAATTTTTTTTTTTTTAACATATTTTTTTTTTATTATTGAAACAGATAAATGAACATAAGAGCTTCAAGTGCATATATGTATATAACAAAGGTGCACAATACGGCACTTGTAAAACATTACAATGTATGGAACAGTCATATATAAGAAAAGCATAATGGAAAATGCTGGGTATCAGGGTCCAATGTTTGTTAATCTCCCAAGCTTTCCCGCCACCTCTCAGGGTGGGAGTGTTAGATGCCAAAGTCCACAAGGAGACAGACATTGTTTTAGTAGTCCAAAAAGATCAGCATTTTCCTGAGTAATATAAAGGTTATATCATGGCTGTTCACCTCGATAGCACAAAATAACTATTGGATATTGAAAATCAAATATATTAATCAACCATACTGAGATTGTATCAAATTGTTAAACAGGGAAAAAAGAGAGAGAGTGAAGAAGAAAAAAAAAAAAAAGAAAAGAAAAGAAAAAAAAAAAAAAAAAAGGGGGGGAATGGGGTATGTGGGAGGAGGGTTATGGGGAAGAGGGGAGGGGGAAAGGGGTTCATTCGAGGGAAGGGAACAGGAGCCTGAATGGACAAATTTGGTCATGTAGCTTTAGAAAAGACCAGGGGTAGGGAGCCATGAGTCTCCCGCACTTTTGACAGTGAGAGTCATTTCGGGCCGTACGCCCAGATCTGGACCTGGAGGTCCGCTGACCCATGAATGTGGGAAACATAGGATTCCATTTTCTTGATATAGTGTAAGATGTCAGTCACTTGCTCCCAGGAGGGTGAAACGCGCTGTAGCCACATACGGGCTAATTTAATGGCTAGGAATAGGTAAATACAGAACAATTTTTGCGGTAGGGCTAACTGCCTGGGCAAAATGTGAAAGAGACAGATACTTGGTGATATGGATAACTTAATACCCTCTGAAGAACAAAACTGAATTGCCTCTTGCCACAACGGCTGGATATGCGGGCAAGACCACCAGATATGTTGGGGGGTTCCCAAATCCTCGCATCCCCTCCAGCACTTAGGCGAGTGAATAGACGAGATTTTAAAAAGGCGGACTGGAGTCATGTGCCATTGGAGAACAACCTTGAGGAACAACTCATATAAAGTTGTACAATGTATAGCTTTTTTGGTGAGTTGGACCGCAACTCGCCATTGTTGCGGTTCGTGCGTAATCGCTAAGGAGGATTCCCATCGTCGGATTGGGGGGGATTTGTAGAAGACTGGGGAATTTATGAGTACAAGATATGAAACAGATAGTAGTCGAGCAGGGGGGGACGAGGAGTCCCATCTTACCTCCCAACTAGTTTTGGTTCTCGGAGGGCCTTTATCAAAGCCCCATGAGATGATGAGGCTGCGTAGTCTCCAGAACTCAAAATGCAAGAGGAGGGGTGGATTATACTTCCGAATAAAATCTTGAAAAGTGAGCAGTTTATCTCCTACATAGAGGTCTGCTATTTTGATTAGGTTCAAAGCAAGCCATAAATTAGGGTGCGAATCCGGCAGTGCCAGTAACAACCCTCTCAATGAGTGTGATGGCGAGGGGTGAGGTGCTATAGAGGGAAGGTTGCGGATCTTGTCCCAAAATTTCAAATTTGATTTTACAATAGAGTTAGCCAAAAGGGTAGAAGGCCTGGAATGTCTGGGGATCCACAACAGATCTCTCAGGGTATACCCTGTTGGAAGGGATGCCTGTTCAATGTCGGCCCACCGGCTCTCCAAGGTCGCAATCCATTGAGTTACGTGAGATAATCTGGCTGCTTCATGGTATTTTAAAATGTTAGGGGAAGCTGCTCCACCTGCCAGCAAAGGCTGTTGTAGGATGTTAGTAGCTAATCTTGGGATCTTGTTACGCCATATGAATTTATTGCACAACTGCTGAAATTTGTAGATTGTAGGTCTAGGGATTGGGATAGGTAACGATCGAAAAAGATATGTAAGTTTCGGGAGGAGGCTCATTTTAAAAGCTGCTATCCGGCCCAGCCAGGATAATGATGGAACATTCCAAGTACCAGTAGTTTTTTCGATGTTAGATAATAAGGGGGTAAAGTTTAGATCAATCATCACCGGGATATTATGGGATAAATAAACCCCAAGATGTTTAATATGCGATGTAGACCACGAAAACTTATATGTGCTCTTTAGCACATTGAGGGTCTCTTCCGAGATGTTGATTGCATAAGCTTCCGTTTTGAGAACATTTAGCTTATAATAGCTAACTAGGGTAAACTTATCCAACAGGGAGAACAGATGGGGGAGAGAAGTAAGAGGGTCAGATATAAGTACTGTTAAATCATCGGCGAACAGAGCCGTCTTCTGCTCTGTGTGATGTATACTGACCCCATTAATTTGGGGGCAGGATCGGATAGCTTCAGCTAGGGGTTCCATCACCAGGGCAAATATGAGTGGGGACAATGGGCATCCCTGTCTCGTGCCATTCGTTATCAAAAAAGATTTGGAGCAGAATCCCAGGCCCTTAACCACTGCCGACGGAGTAGAATACAAAGCCGCGACCGCCGTGATAAAAGGGTCCGGAAGACCGAATTTTCGTAAGACGGCAAACATATATTCCCAGTTCTCCCTGTCAAAGGCTTTCTCAGCGTCTAGCGACAGGGTGACACAGGGTAGGCGCGATCTATGGGCCTCAAAGTAGATATTCAGGAGTCTTCGAGTGTTATCCGGACCCTGACGTTGCAAGACGAAACCCACTTGGTCAGAGTCAACCAGTATAGGTAGTAAAGAATTGAGGCGCGCTGCCAATATCTTGGCATAGAGCTTGACATCGAGGTTCAGCAATGAAATTGGCCTATAGCTTCCGCATAGTGTCGAGTCCTTCCCTTGTTTCGGAATGGTGATAATAGTGGCCTGTAAGAATTCAGCCGGGAAGGTTCCCCGCGCACTTGCCAGTGAAAAGAGACGTCCCAAGATAGGGATCAGCTGGGCTTGAAATTTTTTATAGAATAAGTCAGAAAAACCATCCGGCCCCGGCGATTTGAAAGCTTTGAGGGATTTAATAGCCCTCTTTATTTCCGTTAGTAAAATGGGACTCTGTAAGGAGTCAATGCGGTCCTGAGGTACCGAAGGAAGATTTAATGAGGCTAGGAATGTGTCAATAATTTCAGGCGTTGGGGGGAGAGTCGAGTCTCCCTGATTCAGATTATAGAGAGAAGCATAATAATCCGCGAAGGCGTTGCCAATGTCTGCAGGTTTTGTAATACATTGCCCGTTCACCTTCAATGAGGGGATACGTGCTGCTGCGGTTTTTTGGCGTAGCCTATTAGCAAGTAGTCTATCGGCTTTATTACCCTTGTGGTAATAGATTTCTTTAAGCCGTAAGAGCCTTATGGCTGACCTCTCGGTCTCCAGTGTAACTATCCGTGTCTTAAGGTCCGCTAACTGTTTAGTCAGCGCAACTGTGGGACTTATCTTATGCTCCTCGGAGATCTTGCGAAGACTTATAGTGAGCTGTGCCAGGGTTTCCCCTCTACGCTTTTTCTCGGCTGCTGCTATTCTTATGAACGACCCCCGAATATACGCCTTCAACGCAGCCCACAAAGTGAAGTCATCCACTTCATTGGTATCATTCAAAGATAGGAATTCCGCAAGATCCCTGGCAATAGAGGCTTCTATTCCAGGAGCTGTGAATAAGTGAGGGGGTAAGCACCACGTTGAGGAACGATGGAGTTCCGTAGGGGAGCGTAGACTAAGATACACAGGGTCGTGATCTGACCATGAGCATTGGGGGATCCAGGCTCGAGTCACATTGTCCAAGAGAGTTGGATCGCAAAAGAAGAAGTCTAATCGCGAGTAAGAACGGTGCACCGACGAAAAGTAGGTGTAGTCACGAGCCGAAGAATTAAGGGCGCGCCATACGTCAAACAGATTAAACTGAGAAATCAAGTTCCTAAATTTATGCGACAGTTCAGCAACTGGTTTTATTGATTTGCGGGTCGTATCCGACCGCCTATCTAAGTGGGGGTCCCACACAACATTGAAATCTCCAGCGAGAAGCAACAGTCCCTGACGCAAAGCCTCCAGTTTCTGGAGAAATTTACGAAGTGAGCGGATATGTTGTTTGTTGGGTCCATAGTAAGAAGCCAATGTATATATCACCCCATCCAACTTACAGACCAGAATTAAAAATCTACCCTGGGGGTCAGAGTCAACAAAAATACTCTCATAGGAGATGTCTTTATGTATGAGAATAGCTGTTCCTCTTGATTTCTGGGAAAAGCTAGCAGTCTCAACTATTGGGTATAATTTAGATTGAATGGGTATTTTTTGCGCCCTTTACCCAGTGAGTTTCCTGGAGGAAAACTAGGTGAGCTCCGGATTTTGCTAGAGACCTAAGGCAGATACTGCGCTTAGTCGGGGAGTTGAGCCCCCGCACATTATGGGTAACACAGCAGAATGGCATAATTCGCTGGTATTCCACTTAGTTTGGGCAGGAGTCGAAGGGGTTGTTGTTAGTGGAAGTCGGAGATCGCTATGAAGGAAAGGGTATTTAAGGAAGGGCGGGTAGGGTAAAGGATGGGTGGAGGAAGGGGGAAGGAAGAGAGGAAAAAAAAAAAAAAAGGGTAGTTAGAGCTCAGTACGGTCCCAAAAAGAACTTAAAGGTGAGACCAATGGTGTGAGCAATATTTGAGAAAGAGAAAACAAAACAAGACACACAGAAAACAAAAATATGAGCACGGAGGATGCGGTATATAAACAAGGTAAACCGCGTATGTAGCCTCTGGAACACACTTCCAGAGTACTTTAAGTGGGGGGGGTAGCCAGCGTGGGCTGGTAACTTCAGTTAGTAGCTGAACATGTGAGAGAGGGGAGTATGTAGCAAAGAAAAGAAGAGAGACAAAAGTAAGGAGACAACAAGAGTCGAGACAGTGTGAGATGAGGGGAGGAGAGGGAGATAGCATCCCTCTGGATCTAGGGAGAAAGAGCAGATAGGGGAGGGTTGAAAAGGGCAGAAGGGAGGAAGAGAAGAAAAAAAAAAAAAAAAAAAGACATGGAGTGGAGGTTGACCATGGGTTATAAACATCAGACCTACACTAGTGACTTGTAAACATCAACATAGCACTAATAACCAAGTGAAAAGAACAATAATGCCAGATGTGCCACACCATGCCCCAGCGACGCTGCAATTTAAAGAAAGCACACAAGCCCACTATAAGATAGATAGGCTTAATGGATTAGCAACGGCTAAGACAGTGCGCGACACAAGATGGCATGAGTGTTGTATTATGTATTGACTAGGGTAAAATTCAATTGTAGAGCAGGCAACATGTACAAAATAACAGTGCGCAGAAGGGTATCACAAACATAGATGTTACAATCAATAATAAACCCAAACTTGGTAGTAGATTGCCAATATATGGTTGTCCCACCCATCAAGAAAAATACAACACATTAGCAATAATATACTTACCAGTACATACTTAGAAAGCTTAAGTGCCCACCCAAGCCTTAGTCAAAATTTGAAAGTGTCAGGTTCACCCTAATGGTTTACAAACATCAACATACTGATAATAACCCGAACGGAGAGAACAAATATGCCAATTGTGCTGCACTATATCTCAACAACGCGGAGAGCTACAGATAGTGCACAATCCTGTCATAGGATAAATAGGTTTAGTAGTCTAGCATTGGCCAAGGCAGTGTGCAGCACAAGATGGCATATACATTATGACATGTGTTACTAAGAAAACAGTACAGGTATAGACCTAATAACATAGGAGAAATAGCAGAACGTGTGAGGGTATCACATCCACAGACATAACAATCAATGGGAGCCCTGGTAGGGGGATCACCAATATGAGATAACCCCAACAATTAAATAAAACATAGCAAATTAGCATTGACATAGTTACAGATACATTTTTAGAAATTTAGGTGTATTCCTGAATCTTAGTTGAAATGTAATAGGGTATAGCTGTTGAAAATGGGATAAGGTGGGAGGGAGAAGAAAAAAAAAAAAAAAAAAGAGGGGAAGGGGCCTGGGGGATGGGTAAGGTATAAAAGGTAGATCAACAATAGTACTTGCAATACATAGATATGACATGAGAATTTGTAATAAGAGTATAGACCATGTGAGAGTTATAGGTGTAGGGCCATTACCAATGGCTGTTAAACATCAACATCATATTAATAATCAGAGTGGAATATACTAATATGCCAATTGTGGAGCGCTACACTTTTTGACCTTGCAAACCGCAGACAGCGCACCAGCCCACCTTAAGATAGGGAGGCTAGCAGCACGCCAGCGGGAGAGGAAGTATGCAATACAAAATTGGCACATGCAATGTAATATACAACACCTTTGATAAAACTTAATTAAAGAACAAACAGCATGTACAAGATAGCAGTGCACAATAAGATCTCACAATCAGTGGTTGACGGACCCAAAAGTAGATTGCCAGTGTGTATCTACCACACCACTTGGGCAGGGCAGAGGACCCCGGCACTGACTCAGCCCACAGAGACATTCTTAAAAGGTTAAGTACATTCCTTGTGTGAGTGGGTATACTATATAGGGAGGGAGTAGGATAAAAAGGAAGGGAGAGAGAAAAAAAAAAAAAAAGGGGAAAGGGGGGAAAAGGAGAAGGGGAAAACAAGGGAAGGAATAAGGGAGACATACATATACACTTAGAGTTAGAATATTTACATTTACCAAAATAAGAGCAAAGAAGAATATTATCAATAAACAAGTAACATGTAGCTTGTGTGCAGAGATGGGGAGAGAGAAGTGGGTGTAGGCATTTCACCTACCCTGTCCCTCTCAATCAGCCATCACCCTCCTCTTGGGTGCGACTGAGTGCAGCTGAGTCCTTGGGTAATCTTTGAGGGAGTGGGCCCCATTGTGGGACCAATGGATTCAGAGAGCTTTGAGATGGGGTGCCCTGTGAAGGTGTAGATCTCCATCTTTGCAGTAGATTCTGACTTTGCTCGACTGTGGTAACTATGTGCTGCTGGTTATCTTTCAGAACAAAGAGTCTGGTCGGGTGACCCCATCTGTATTTTATATTGTGTGCTCTAAGGAACTTAGTGAATTCTCCAAAAGATTTCCGCTGTTGGAGTGTGTGGTAGGAAAGATCTGCGAAGATTGTGATGTCTTGGAATTGGTCTGGCATAGTAGGTTTGGACAGGGAAGCTCTAACAAGTCACTCTTTATACGTATAGAAATGAAGTCGTACAATGACATCCCTTGGTTTATCAGTTGCTAGATTTCTAGGGCGAAGGGCCCTATGCGCCCTGTCAATAAGTCCCTCAGTTGGGTTCGCTGGTGGTGCCAGGAGGTTGAAAAATTCGGACAGGTGAGTGACTAAGTCACTCGAGGCCACACTCTCAGGAATGCCTCTAAGGCGCAGGTTGTTGCGGCGGGATCGGTCTTCGGTGTCCGCCACTTTATCTTCCAGCATACTAAGTTGCTCCGCCAGGCTCTGCGCATAAACTAAAACATTGGATTGTTCAACCACCATGTCCTCCTGCTTCCTTTCAATTGTGTCCACTCTTTCTGCAGTAGAGGTCAGATCTCGCCGCATCTCCACCAATGAGGCGGTAATTTGGGATTGAAAAGAAGAGTGGTGTGCTTCGAGTAAAGATTGCAGGGATGATAGGATAAATGTAGGCGTGACAGTTGTTGGGGCAGCCTCTTGAAGAGCTTGAAGAGTGGTAGTCACCATGTCTGATTCTGGTGTAGAAGTATTTGAGCTATCCTGTGAATCTTCATTTGCAGAGAGTAGCAAAGGGTTAAAATGATCCGCTACAGTCCTTTTGGGGCCAACAGGAGGCTTTGGTTTCCGTTTGTTTGATTGCGCCATTTCTAGAGATATGGAAGGCACAACGTATGAGCAAGGTCCCAACCAAGACTAGAGGGGATAAAAATTGAAAGTTAGAGTTATGATGCAGACTAGAATTGTGTGTATATGTATTAGGATCCAGAGGGTTTAGACCTCCCCCTCCTCACATTTAGTGCACCTAGCAGGACATCTGCAGTACAGGAGAGTGTCTATGGAATTTGTAAGGTAGTCTTCTACCTCTCACTTCTTGGAGTTAAGATGAGCTCAGAACTCTGAAACAGTCTCTTGTCATTCAGTGGAGTATGTAATCTCAGACCTCCAGTGGGGTATTATTGTAGCCTTATATTTATAGTAACTTTGGAGTACTCAGGGTGCTGATGCCTGCACCGCAAAATCAGGATCTGTGTATGATCTATGTATGATCCCCTCCCAGGGGAGTGCCCCCTCTTGGGCTGCAAAGCACCAATAAACAAACCTTCCACTGTCCTTTCCCTGCAAGGCCTTAAACAATGGCTTGTGGTAGAAATGAGAATGTTCAACAATAGAATTCACAACTTCTCTGTGAGAAAGACGTTAATGAAATGAAATGTAGGCCTTTCAGATATATCCCTCCTAGGTAGATGAGTATATATGCCTAAGTGTATATAATAGACAGGAGTTACTCAGGGCCTCTGCTTGGCTCTTAATCTAGAATTAATTTTAAATCGAAAATAATTGTGGACATCATTTCTTTATTGTTGGATGAATGTATCCATCAACCAGCAGGGACAACCAAATTTGATAAACAAATATGGCCTGCCCTATAAACCTACATTCTTGCATTCAAAATCTAGCTAGAGAATTCAAACATTTAAAGAATATGTGTAATTTTTTAATATTTGTAATGTCATGCTCTATCTGAATCAGTCAATTAAATCTTTAGGTTCAGTGTCCCTTTAATTTGATATCACTACATATACCAATCACCACTACTTGGATCCAATAATTTATGTACAAATGTTGATACATTATCTCTTGTCTAACCCAGTGGGAATGTAATTTCTTCAGGTTTATATGTTTACACAGCTTGTCCTCAATGCCAAAATGTTTAAGGATAGGTGTGCCTACCACAGTATAATTAAAATATTTAAAATTGCTAATGTAAGTACAATGTAAATCCTTTAACAAGATTTTATACACTCAAGCTGTATAAGTGAATCATCGAAAACCAATTAAAGGGGCCAACATGTTTGAGTAAACTGTCCCTTTAATGATTTCGTTCTGTCTGAATAACATATTTAATGTGTAAAGAATCAATTTTAAGAAATTGATGTAAAGAATGATTTGTCTTTATGATGAAAATGTATCTTTGCTTATTTTTTCTTCTGTTGTGTAATTATCCTTAATATTTGATTTATTCTTTATTTTAGGCTGTGACTCAGCATGGCTCATGCTAGAAGGTATAGCACGAGTAGAGCAGGCCGTGTTGAGGAACGCAGCTGTCCTGAGAGGGATGAACGACACCATGCAGGCCCAGCTCCGGATTCAGGATTTGACTCTACGTCAAATCATGCTCTTAAATTCAAGGCCTGAATCTGGAGCTGGACATGCACAGGACGATGAAGAGGATGACCAGTAAGTGGAGGATCTGGAGATGCTCCAAGGTCGCAGATAAGAATCCTCCGTCCACATGTTGATGTTTTTGTTATTGTTGCCATTTGGCCTTTTTTTAAGTTTATTGTTGTGCCTGTTGCACTCTTTTACCTTGTCATATGGCTCAAATGGGGCTATGCTAGCCCTTGGCAACTCTCTTCATGGACTGTGATGCACTCTGTTACCTTGTCATATATCTACAATGGGGCTATGGTGGCCCTTGGCAACTCTCTTCATGGACTGTGATGCACTCTGTTACCTTGTCATATATCTACAATGGGGCTATGGTGGCCCTTGGCAACTCTCTTCATGGACTGTGATGCACTCTGTTACCTTGTCATATATCTACAATGGGGCTATGGTGTCCCTTGGCAACTCTCTTCATGGACTGTGATGCACTCTGTTACCTTGTCATATATCTACAATGGGGCTATGGTGTCCCTTGGCAACTCTCTTCATGGACTGTGATGCACTCTGTTACCTTGTCATATATCTACAATGGGGCTATGGTGGCCCTTGGCAACTCTCTTCATGGACTGTGATGCACTCTGTTACCTTGTCATATATCTACAATGGGACTATGGTGTCCCTTGGCAACTCTCTTTATGGACTGTGATGCACTCTGTTACCTTGTCATATATCTACAATGGGGCTATGGTGGCCCTTGGCAACTCTCTTCATGGACTGTGATGCACTCTGTTACCTTGTCATATATCTACAATGGGGCTATGGCGTCCCTTGGCAACTCTCTTCATGGACTGTGATGCACTCTGTTACCTTGTCATATGTCTCCATTTTCCTGATCTTTACCATATTATTTATAAACATTGTTGTTTTCTGACATACTAATAAAAGACATGTCATTGCACGATTCTTTGTCCTCCTTATTCATGTCATTGATTGAAATCTCTATTTTATCTGATTGATCCTTAAAGGGACATACCCAAAATAATGTTGTTTCCTGAATCATATATGTAATACAATTCTAAATGACTTTAAGATTAACATCTCCAATGTAATTTTTTTTTTTTGTCTTTATATTGTTATCTAAAATCTTTATCATTGCATGATTATGATTAGCATAGTAATTGTTTTATATATGTATATAAAGATTGTTATATATGTATATTTCAAATTTCACATCCATGTGTGTATTTATAAACTCTGCATGAATTGATGCACCTTTAACAAATGATCTGAGGATTGATACGATATAATCCCTGTAAAGTGTTCATTTTCTTGAAATAGTATTGTCTCTGTGTATCCTCTTTTTATAAATAAAAATCATGTCCCTTTAAGTGATGGTAAGCACAATTGTTAATGAATGTATTTCCATTTCTAAAGCGGTTTTGTCCTTTTTACATGAACAAGGACATATAATCTTAATAATAAACAATCTTATTGTAATGTTGACAGCACATGTATTTCATTTTCTATTCTATCTTATTGTAAAAGTGTAACCAAATCAATCTCTGTGTGTAATGTGCATATTTTATATGAGGAATATGTTTTTCTAAATATTGTTATAAAATACTTCTCCTCCCATATATGGCTATAGGTAGTCTGACCATATTTCAACTTGAATAAATGACCCGTTTGATCAATACATGTGTCATTATTGTTATTCACAAACAATCTAAACATATCTTAAAACATCAATGGCATATGTATTTCTCATGTGTATCTTTTAAATGTTAAAGATATACACCATAGCTATAGTTAAAGGGACAGTCAAGTCCGAAAAGATGAATCATGATTTCGTGACATTCCTAAATATCAATCTAGACACATACTAGTTTCAAAAATATAAATACGTTTCTTAGTGATATGCCAAGCTGTCAACTGAGTCCTTGTATTGGCTGCGGTTTTTCTGCGATCGCGGATGCGCCATGTTGCTTAAGACGTCACCTGCCAGGCTGTCCAATGATTCCTTGTATTGACTGAAGTTTTTACGCGATCAAGGATGCACCTTTTATTGGATGGCGTTTTTACGCGATCAAGGATGCGCCTTTTATTGGATGGCGTTTTTACGCGATCAAGGATGCACCTTTTATTGGATGGCGTTTTTACGCGATCAAGGATGCACCTTTTATTGGATGGCGTTTTTACGCGATCAAGGATGCGCCTTTTTTTTTGTTTGCGTTCTTACGTGATCAGGAATGTGCCTTTTATTGGATTGCGTTCTTACGTGATCAAGGAAGCGCCATGTTAATTAAGACGTCACATGCAAAGGTAAAAAAACGTCTGATTGTATTACGTAGTCCCGCAATATTTGTTTGTGCACGTTAAACACGTTTGTGAATGAGAAGCCAAGTTTAAAAACATTGCGAATATGGATTGTTTGCATCATGTTACATTGTTGACCCATAGCTGATAAAGACCACCACATTCTCTTTTGCTGGATGTCTGGTTGAATAAACAAACGAAAGCAAAATGTTTTCATGCATAAGATATTTCGAGGCAAGTGCAAATCTCTATAGTCCATGTTGTTTAATATGTTTGTCAACAATATGTTCCTTTTTATGTAAAATGACTGTTGTGTTTAATGTTAAAGATATCTAATTCATAAATATGCGCTATTGTGTTAGAATCAAGTAATCAATATGCATTTATCTTTATCATATGCTAAATATATGATGCCGACTTCTTCTAAATGTAATTTCGTCGTATATTCTCTTAAAGGTTCATTAGACACTCACATTATAAATCAAAACTTTTTATTTTGTCTCTAGTTAGATAGTCCATTGTTTAACAAATACACGTTTCATTTTGCTTCTGTTCTTTGAAAATGTAAGTAATTTTCAGACTCCTCGCCAAGCCTCTGAGTTTCATGTGAGTACCATCTCCAGCTTTCTCCTGTTTGTGTAAAGGGTCTTTTCATATGTTAATGATGGGGTATTGTCTTGTTTTACGGTTGTAATGGGGGTTCATCTATATTTTCAATAGAGATAACCCTATTTTCTTTGAAAGTGTTTAAAGCTTTGTAATATTGATATCAGTATATGTTAATCTTGTTGTTTGTAGTAGTGTCTATTACATACAGTTCTGTTAAAAATATAGTATACTGTCCCTTTAATGCAAATGTTTATTTTTGTATCATGTATGAGTTCCACATTGGTTAATCTCCAAATATATTATTGTTAGCATATTTCACCCCCCCCCCCACTCCTAAAAGGACTTTAAACCATATTCATTGTTAAAACAAATGTCTTTCTGAAAATAAATGAACACAATAATGTCTCTTTAAGAAAATAGACTTTATTTAACACGTCAATATAAATCTGTTTTCAATATTTATTGTTTGAACAAGTACATGTAGATATACCAACAATCTTCAAATATATGTTAGCATATGTAATTTTGTTAAAGGGACAGTTTAGAAAACAAATAATGTTTTGCATTATTCTAAAAGTCAATTTTGTAATATCAATGATATCAAAGTTTTCTCACCAATTAATCATTTGTCTGTGTTTATTTTAATTTGCTAGCTAAACCTATGAGGTTCGTGTGCTCATTTCTTCGAGCTTGAAGAGTGCATGTAATCATTATACAATTTGACCACTAGAGGGCATTTGGATAGCATTTGTATATGTTAAACCTTGTGCTCATACAGCATATTATTTACCATGTATTGATCATTGATATCTAAAATGTTGTTATGTCAGAACAACAAATAAGTGTTCATTTTTCATAGTCATAGATACAAGGGTAAGCACATAAATCACACGTATTTCTCCATGTTTTGTTGTTTCCAACTTGATAATGCGTAATACAGTGTTTTCTTTGTAATCAATAATTTTCTGACTGTCCCTTTAAGCTGTGTTATTGGCATTCAAACAGTAATATGCCATCATGGATAATTGTAATGGTAATTTTGTTTGCGATTCGGGAAACAGTTTGGACATCACATCACAGAAACCAATCAATATCATGAACAAGGATAGGTATGTGATGATGTGGTTTTCACACACTTATAACCCACACTCTGCAAACAATCTGCCTCCATGGACCCGGTCCCATAGAAGTAGATTATATACAGAGTGTGGTCCACAAGTGTATGAAAACCACATCATCACATACCTATCCATTACACATTAAATAAAAAAAACATTAAACATGAAAACAAATACTTACTTCCTCTTCCTTCCCCTCTTCCCACGGGGCTGAGGCTCTGGGAGGGGCAACTGCCGACTCTGACGAGTTCTCCTTGGAGATGTTGTGGGAAGAGTGGAAGGAAGAGTACTGGGACGACCAAGGTGAGGAGGAGAAGATGGCTGAGGAGGAGAAGATGGCTGAGGAGGAGAAGATGGCCCGGCAGGAGAAGATGGCCCAGCAGCAGGAGGCCCAGCAGCAGGAGGCCCAGCAGCAGGAGGCTCAGCAGCAGGAGGCCCAGCAGCAGGAGGCCCAGCAGCAGGAGGCCCAGCAGCAGGAGGCGGACCAGGAGGCAGACCAGGAGGCAGACCAGCATGCACCTCCCGGAAAAAATTAAACATCTCTTGGTGTAGATTAATGATTCTGTTTTGCCCTTCTTCTATTCTATTAAGTATGTTTATTATTTGGTTTTGTCCTTCAATAATTTGGTTTTGTCCTTCAATTATTTTGTTTTGTCCTTCAAGAATTCTAGTTCGGCCTTCTATATTTTGTATCCGGGAGTTACGCATCTGGTCTATGTAGTCTAGTAGAACCCGCACCTCCGCTATTTCCTCTTGTTGTGCACGGCGGGGTACCCGTGCACGGCGGGGTGCCCGTGCATGGCGGGGTGCGGGTCTTTGAGGGTCCTCTGGTTCCGCGGGCTCCTCCTCTGCTTCCGGGGCCTCTTCATCAGCTTCCATGCGCTCTTCGTCACGGGGGGCCTCTTCCCTCCGAAGTGGAAATTCCTCCCCACCACTCTCATCCCGGGGAGATGGAGGAGGCTGTATTTGTTGTGCTGCCTCCTCCCCGGACTCTGTATATTTGAACAAATAAAAAATGTATATATTAGCATATTTCCAAATAAAGCTTTAAATGACTTACGATACAATTACAAAAGCAGAATCATTAATCCACTTTGAAATCTAACAATCAATACGATTTCCGCATTTTCTAAACCGTGTTTGTGATATCTCTGTTAAATCTGAATGTTTTAGCGTTTGTTTTCAGTCTGTTTAAATGCACACCTAACCTATAGCCTAGATACTGATGTAACCGCAAAGTAATTGTGAATGCGTGTAAACAGCGTAATAGCATTAATCTGATCCTTAAAGGGACATTATACCCAATGTTTTATCTTTCATGATTTAGAAGCATACATTTATAATCAACTTTCTAATGTCCTTTTCTTATCTAATTATTCCATTCTCTGGATATTCTTTGCTGAAAAGCATATCTAGATATGCTTTGAAGATGCTGATTGTTAGCTGAATATAGCTGCCTCCTGTGATTGGTTCACCGTGTGCATGGCTATTTCTTCATTAAAATATATCTCAAGAATGATTCAAATTAGGTAATATAAGTACATTTGAATGTTTTGTCAAATTGTATTCGCTACCTCAATCATGAAAGTAAAGGTTTGCGTATAGTGTCCCTTGAAATACATTCGTATGTGAATTTATTCTTAAATGAGCTTACCGTCAGATGAGAGTGGCAGGTTCCCGGTATCAATTCCTCCGATACCGACTACATCCACCTCGGAGATGCTGGGCCGCAACATTTCCTCCCATCGGCAGTACTCGATTTCCAGGGCAGGGCCGCCACCGGTTCCTGCGGAATGTCGGGCCTCCAGGCTTAACTTTTTCTTGAGATCCATTTTGCAGTCCCGGTATCGATGTTTTATAGAGTCCATATCTCTGTTTCGGCCACCCACTGCATTGACTGCATTCCTTATCTCATGCCAGAGCTTCCTCTTCTCAGTCGGGGTGGTCTTTTGGTGCTGCAGCCTCCTATACCTGGCCATATAGGCCTCGACGAGGGCCTCCTTCTCCTCCATCGAAAACCTCGCCTCCCTAGTCGCCTTGGCCTTCCCCTGTGACGATGCCCTCTGTTTCCCGGACTGTGAAGCCCTACTCTGTCCGCCACTGGGCCCAGCCACTTGTTCATCTTGAACCAAGTGGCTGGGTCCACCCAGCGCTTCCACCCCCGCTTCCTGCCCCCCTTCCTGCCCTGTTCCTCCCCCCCTCCCTCTCCTCCCCCCTCTACCTCTCCCCTGCCTGCCCTCCATCTGTTCCCTAAACTAAACCCCAAATAATCAAACAAAAAGTGAGTGTGATGAAATGAAAGGGGTTCAAAATAAAGAACTAAAAAGACAAAATAAGTGCTGAAAGTGTGAGAGGGATCTAAAAAAACAAAGAGGGTAAGGAGTATTTAAATAAACAAAAAGAAGAAGACTAAAAGGAGGATATGTAAACTAAATGTAACTAGGGGATGGGTATGGGATGGGGATGGGGTATGGGATAAGAGTAAATGGGATTACAGGGAATGGGACTACAGGGAATGGGGTATGGAGTGTAGTATGAGGGGGTATGGGGTATGGAGTGTATGTAGTGTTATTGATAAGTGTATGTATGTATTGAATGTGTTTGCGTGTAAATGTGTTAAGTGTACAGAAAAATCAATCGCTCGCTAACTCACACTACTACTAACTTTCACTAACAACTCCCACTACCACTAACTCACTCAATCTCCCACTAACTGACTCTCTCCCACTCCCACTAACTCCCACTCCCACTAACTCACTCACGATAACACTACCAACTGACTCTCTCACACTAACACTAACTCACAATAATGCACAAACTCTCTAATCTTAAACCTCCAATCTCCAAAGACCCACCAGCAACACAGTCAAAGAAGCCATGCTTGTGTGTTGCTTATATACCCTGTGTAAATGTTTAATGATGTACCTCTTTGCGTTGTAAATTGTGTTCATGTGTGCTTTATTAGCAATTAGTATTTGTGCAATGCGTATTAGGTGTGTGAATTTGCGCATGCTCATTTTGAGTTAGTATTTGTGGAATGTGTAGAATGCGATGATGTCATAGTGGTCGTTTTCTATAACATTGACCAATAGTATTCTTTTTAAATGTGAATTTGCGATGGTGTGGTATTAGTGAAGTGTTGTATATGTATGTTTGTCCTAATATATAGTGATATTGAATGCGAGTATTTTGCTAGTGTATGTATATATTTTTTTCCTTGTTGTTATTTAGCGTATTTCCGCATCTTAAAGTATATGCGTATTCCCCGTATTAAATTTTATTAAAATTCCCCCCGCTTGTGAATGTGTAATGCTTGTGTGCTTTGTTGAGTGATTGTTGTTGTGACATTTGCGGCGTGTTATTGTTGTGCATGATGTGGTATGCGTCATGTGACCGAGCCGTGCGTATTTCTCGCGAGATCGAGTGTTAGGTGAAAAAAGCTATTTTTTTGCTTTTCCATTGATCTCTATGGGAGACTGTCTAACGCGGGCTGGATTACGCGTGTGACATACACGCGTTAGGAGCATCGTTAGATGGTCTTTTTTTAACTCTAAATACCGGAGTCAAACAATGCCGTGCGTTAGACATAATCCACGCGTAGCGTTAACAACCCATCTACCGCCAAACTCCAAATCTAGCCGTAAGTGGGTAAGCCCCTATGTCATTCCCCCCAGGTGGAAAATAAGGGCATCCGGACAAACCCCATCTTAGCCTTGCCTGCTGTATTGTTGGCACTAACTCGTCCCACTTCATGCCTCTTTTGCCTATCCATCTAATGCTAACTTCCTTGTGTTAAAAACCTAAATGCACCTTGCGCTGACGCCCTAGCCTGTGCCCAATAAACGTAGGAATGCCCTACGATCCACAACCTTAATACTCTGCCTGAAATGAAATAAATTTTTACAAACCGTTAGTCATCGTTAAACTTAACTTTAACAAACTCATCACCCCACCGCATGAAAAACACAATCCTTATAACAACCACTTTAATCGTTTTGCAATCTAATGTATGATTTGTAGGCTGATGATTTCCATCTTCCTAGCTTTTTAATTTGTTCACCGGAACAACCTCTACTCGTGGCGGCGGTTGCCGCTCCTACTCTAAAGGAGTTCGGCGCAAACTATGAACTCCCCCAACCCAAGTTCTCCACTACTCTTTGTAAGACACTTCTAAATTGAAAAATTGTCATCTCTGACCCGTCCAAATGCTGCAGGAATGTACGACCCCCACCCCTGTGTGCCGTTAGATATCTTTTTACGCTTCCCACTGGACATAACGTTCCCCCTGACCTTCTCATGTTCAGCCATGCCCCTTTACCTTCTGTGTCTGTTTATGATCTCCTTACAAAATTAAGCACTGTTTCCTCCCCGCATCTCACATTCCCTATTTCTATGCCACCCTTTCCTATCTTCCTATTTCTAGGTAACAGCTCCCCTATCCTCATGGCTCCGTGAAATGCCACTATGAAATCCGTCCTAAAAATGAATGTTTCGTCATGGTTCCGACAGACCCTTGCTAATGCATCCACCATTCTTTCTAACCTATCTTCCGTTATGGGTTCCCTTTTATCTGCTTCCTTTTTCTCCTCTCTCCCCCATGCCCTCGCAATCTTTTTCACTATAAACTTCTTAGACCAATCTATTCCCCTGTATAGTTGCGAACAATATGATATTGCTGCTAATACTGAACCCAAACGTCCTTTTCTTACTCCCTCTCTTTTTAGGATCAACAACCATTCTAAAAATGTTTCTTCCTCCCCCACTTTTGTCCCCTTCTTAAACTCGCACCACCGTCCCCAATATTTCCTGTAAACTGCCCAGGTACTTGGTGCCAAGGATTTCTCGACTAGCTCCTTGATTCCTTCTATCCGTTGCCAATCTGCCAAAGAAGGATAGGTCAACATTCACCTTCCTGCCTGGCCTTGGGGGCTAACGCCCTAAACCTTTCCCATTTGAAACGGGATAGCGCATCAGCAACCACATTTCTATAACCTGGAATATGCTTAGCCTTGAAACAGATGTTAAATCTTAAACACTTCAGTACGAAATATCTCAGGTACCTAACCACAGGCAGCGATGACCCTGATAATTGGTTGATCACATTCACAACACCCTTATTACCTGACCAGCAGATTATTCTTCTATTTGATAACATCTTTCCCCATAATTCAATGGCCACCACTATGGGGGATAGCTCCAGTAGTACTTGGTTCTTAACCAACTCCGTCTCCTTCGACCTCTCCGGCCACTCTCCTGCACACCATCTCCCCTGTAAATATGACCCAAAGCCTAAACTGCTCGCTGCATCAGTATTCAGTTCCAGCTCTACTGCTGAGGACACCTCCTGCCATATCCTAACCCCATTGAATTCTTGCAAGAAATTGTCCCATACTTTCAAATCCTCACTTATCTCACCTGACACCCTAATCATGTGTTCTGGTCTTTTTGCACCCTTTGTGCTTAGCTCCAAATGCCTTTTAAAAATCCTCCCTACTGGTATGACTTTACATACAAAGTTCAGTAGAAAGAAAAAAGGTTAGTGATCCTTGCTTCCTGTCTCACCTGTCCTGAGTCTTTTTCTTAGCTACCGGTACCCCTAAGAATTCAAACATTCCCAACAAATTCACCTTTCACTTTTCACAATCGTTAGATCCAGCTAATCCCATCAACAAAAAAAATCTTCTAAATAGTGAACAACATTGTCCATACCAGACTTCTTAACGCTTTACTGATGCGAAGAAGAGCTACATTTTTCCAACACTGCCCACGAAATTGAACACCCCATGGGTAAACTTTTATCAACATAATAGTTACCATTGAACTTGCAACCCATTAACTTAAAACTCTCTGGATTAAGGGGCAATAACTGAATGCTGATACTATGTCAATTTTTGATAACAAAGCTCCCTTACCGAAGGCACGCACCATATGCACTGCCCTGTCAAAAAACTGGTATTCAACCGATGAATCATTTTTAGCTATTGCATCATTTACTGACCCTCCCCTAGGGTAAGATAGGTGTTGGATCATCCTGTACTTGCCCTGCTCCTTCTTTGGGACTACGCCTAAGGGACACACTACTAAATCCTCAATCAGTTTTTCTTTAAATGGGCCTGCCATCCTCCCTATTTTTACCTCCTTGTCCGATTTCTCTTGCAGCACCTCTGGGAACTCTATGGCTGACTTTAAGTTTCTTGACTTACCTGCCCCTTTCACCTCAAATTGAACTGGTACCACAAAACCCTCAGACAACCCATGCTCTAGAAATTTTCTATCCTCTATGTTCTCATATGCCTGTAATTCCTGTAACAATCTATCTATTTTCAGCATGTTTTGGGCAACCCCCAATCCAACTCCACTTCTGGTATTACCCTGCTCTTGAAAGGAATACCTCCTGGGCCCATTCAAATTGCCCCTTTTACAATCCACACCAGGGTTACTTCCATTACACTATCTACACACATGCCTATATTTACAGGAATTCCCTCTATCACACCTCTTATTGTCAAGACAAAATTATTTTTCTGCCATAGCATGGTGTTCATCATCTTATATCCCCTATACAACCCCTCCTCCTAGTGACATCAAGCATATTAATTAATCAATCCAGGAGAAGCATGACCAGCCAAAACTGTAAACCTAGCTTCTAAACAATGTCCTAGTTTAAAACAACATACCACCCCTTACTTCCCTTCACTAACAAAGTAAATCCCTTAAGATATTCTCTTGGTATTCTGTCAGTACACTGTACTAAGGAATTTAAACTTTAGTTTTCCATTCCCTGTAATCCCATTAATTTATAACATTCCCTTCTCCTGATTTATTTTCTTTAATTAATAATAATAAAGACCGACACAAAAGTTTAGTGTTCTCTCCCCTCCATTAGATATTTTGTTTGTTAGAATATCTCAGCGGTGTATTCAATAAATATTAGTACAGTTTAGGAGTGCCCTCCTAATGAGATTATTTATGGATTATAAATATTCATAATTAAAGGATTACTTTCTGTTATAATTTTTAAGATAAACAACTAACATATTAAAGTTAATAAACATTAATTAAAACCTACTGACCTATATTTTCTCCAAAACAAAGTTTCATAACGTTCTAAAAGTTATATATTTTATTCGCCGATGATGTCACGTTATCCTGCCCACTATTTTCAGCACTGCATGTTCAAAATACTTAAACCAATAACTTTGTGTTTAAAGCGCCATTTTGAAACCTAGGTACTGTAAACGGATTGGTACAGAGCAAAGGATACCCACGGAGTGGGTTTGGAAAACAATTAAATTTGCAGACAAGATTTCTGATATACGGTAGAGATATGTTAATGAAATGCTATTGATAAAAAGCGTATTTGGGGTAGTTAGGCCTAGATTTGGAGTTCGGCGGTAGCCGTCAAAACCAGCGTTAGAGGCTCCTAACGCTGGTTTTGGCCGCCCGCTGGTATTTGGAGTCAGTGATTAAAGGGTCTAACGCTCACTTTTCAGCCGCGACTTTTCCATACCGCAGATCCCCCTACGCCATTTGCGTATCCTATCTTTTCAATGGGATCTTCCTAACGCCGGTATTTAGAGTCGTTTCTGAAGTGAGCGTTAGAGCTCTAACGACAAAATTCCAGCCGCCTGAAAATAGCAGGAGTTAAGAGCTTTCTGGCTAACGCCGGTTCATAAAGCTCTTAACTACTGTACCCTAAAGTACACTAACACCCATAAACTACCTATGTACCCCTAAACTGAGGTCCCCCCACATCGCCGCCACTCGATTAAAATTTTTAACCCCTAATCTGCCGACCGCCACCTACGTTATACTTATGTACCCCTAATCTGCTGCCCCTAACCCCGCCGACCCCTGTATTACATTTATTAACCCCTAACCTGCCCCCCACAACGTCGCCGCCAGCTACTTAAAATAATTAACCCCTAATCTTCCGACCGCAAAGCGCCGCCACCTACGTTATCCCTATGTACCCCTAATCTGCTACCCCTAACACCGCCGACCCCTATATTCTATTTATTAACCCCTAATCTGCCCCCCTCAACGTCGCCGACACCTGCCTACATTTATTAACCCCTAATCTGCCGAGCGGACCTGAGCGCTACTATAATAAAGTTATTAACCCCTAACCCGCCTCACTAACCCTATCATAAATAGTATTAACCCCTAATCTGCCCTCCCTAACATCGCCGACACCTACCTTCAATTATTAACCCCTAATCTGCCGAGCGGACCTCACCGCTATTCTAATAAATGTATTAACCCCTAAAGCTAAGTCTAACCCTAACACTAACACCCCCTTAAGTTAAATATAATTTACATCTAACGAAATAAATTAACTCTTATTAAATAAATGATTCCTATTTAAAGCTAAATACTTACCTGTAAAATAAATCCTAATATAGCTACAATATAAATTATAATGATATTATAGCTATTTTAGGATTAATATTTATTTTACAGGCAACTTGGTATTTATTTTAACCAGGTACAATAGCTATTAAATAGTTAAGAACTATTTAATAGTTACCTAGTTAAAATAAGTACAAATTTACCTGTAAAATAAATCCTAACCTAAGATATAATTAAACCTAACACTACCCTATCAATAAAATAATTAAATAAACTACCTACAATTACCTACAATTAACCTAACACTACACTATCAATAAATTAATTAAACACAATTGCTACAAATAAATACAATTAAATAAACTAGCTAAAGTACAAAAAATAAAAAAGAACTAAGTTACAAAAAATAATAAAATATTTACAAACATAAGAAAAATATTACAACAATTTTAAACTAATTACACCTACTCTAAGCCCCCTAATAAAATAACAAAGCCCCCCAAAATAAAAAATTCCCTACCCTATTCTAAATTAAAAAAGTTACAAGCTCTTTTACCTTACCAGCCCTGAACAGGGCCCTTTGCGGGGCATGCCCCAAGGATTTCAGCTCTTTTGCCTGTAAAAAAAATACATACCATACCCCCCCCCCAACATTACAACCCACCACCCACATACCCCTAATCTAACCCAAACCCCCCTTAAATAAACCTAACACTAAGCCCCTGAAGATCTTCCTACCTTGTCTTCACCATACCAGGTTCACCGATCCGTCCTGGCTCCAACATCTTCATCCAACCCAAGCGGGGGTTGGCGATCCATCATCCGGTGCTGAAGAGGTCCAGAAGAGGCTCCAAAGTCTTCCTCCTATCCGGCAAGAAGAGGACATCCGGACCGGCAAACATCTTCTCCAAGCGGCATCTTCAATCTTCTTCCATCCGGTGCGGAGCGGGTCCATCTTGAAGCAGGCGACGCGGATCCATCCTCTTCTTACGTTGTCTCCCGACGAATGACGGTTCCTTTAAGGGACGTCATCCAAGATGGCGTCCCTCGAATTCCGATTGGCTGATAGGATTCTATCAGCCAATCGGAATTAAGGTAGGAATTTTCTGATTGGCTGATGGAATCAGCCAATCAGAATCAAGTTCAATCCGATTGGCTGATCCAATCAGCCAATCAGATTGAGCTCGCATTCTATTGGCTGTTCCGATCCGGATGTCCTCTTGGGTTGGATGAAGATGTTGGAGCCAGGACGGATCGGTGAACCTGGTATGGTGAAGACAAGGTAGGAAGATCTTCAGGGGCTTAGTGTTAGGTTTATTTAAGGGGGGTTTGGGTTAGATTAGGGGTATGTGGGTGGTGGGTTGTAATGTTGGGGGGGGGTATGGTATGTATTTTTTTTACAGGCAAAAGAGCTGAAATCCTTGGGGCATGCCCCGCAAAGGGCCCTGTTCAGGGCTGGTAAGGTAAAAGAGCTTGTAACTTTTTTAATTTAGAATAGGGTAGGGAATTTTTTATTTTGGGGGGCTTTGTTATTTTATTAGGGGGCTTAGAGTAGGTGTAATTAGTTTAAAATTGTTGTAATATTTTTCTTATGTTTGTAAATATTTTATTATTTTTTGTAACTTAGTTCTTTTTTATTTTTTGTACTTTAGCTAGTTTATTTAATTGTATTTATTTGTAGCAATTGTGTTTAATTAATTTATTGATAGTGTAGTGTTAGGTTAATTGTAGGTAATTGTAGGTAGTTTATTTAATTATTTTATTGATAGGGTAGTGTTAGGTTTAATTATATCTTAGGTTAGGATTTATTTTACAGGTAAATTTGTACTTATTTTAACTAGGTAACTATTAAATAGTTCTTAACTATTTAATAGCTATTGTACCTGGTTAAAATAATTACCAAGTTGCCTGTAAAATAAATATTAATCCTAAAATAGCTATAATATAATTATAATTTATATTGTAGCTATATTAGGATTTATTTTACAGGTAAGTATTTAGCTTTAAATAGGAATAAGTTATTTAATAAGAGTTAATTTATTTCGTTAGATGTAAATTATATTTAACTTAGGGGGGTGTTAGTATTAGGGTTAGACTTAGCTTTAGGGGTTAATACATTTATTATAGTAGCGGTGAGGTCCGCTCGGCAGATTAGGGGTTAATAATTGAAGGTAGGTGTCGGCGATGTTAGGGAGGGCAGATTAGGGGTTAATACTATTTATGATAGGGTTAGTGAGGCGGATTAGGGGTTAATAACTTTATTGTAGTAGCGCTCAGGTCCGCTCGGCAGATTAGGGGTTAATAAGTGTAGGCAGGTGTCGGCGACGTTGAGGGGGGCAGATTAGGGGTTAATAAATATAATATAGGGGTCGGCGATGTTAGGGCAGCAGATTAGGGGTACATAGGGATAACGTAGGTTGCGGCGGTTTACGGAGCGGCAGATTAGGGGTTAAAAAAAAAATATGCAGGTGTCAGCGATAGCGGGGGCGGCAGATTAGGGGTTAATAAGTGTAAGGTTAGGGGTGTGTAGACTCGGGGTACATGTTAGAGTGTTAGGTGCAGACGTAGGAAGTGTTTCCCCATAGGAAACAATGGGGCTGCGTTAGGAGCTGAACGCTGCTTTTTTGCAGGTGTTAGGTTTTTTTTCAGCTCAAACAGCCCCATTGTTTCCTATGGGAGAATCGTGCACGAGCACGTTTTTGAGGCCGGCCGCGTCCGTAAGCAACTCTGGTATCGAGAGTTGCATTTGCGGTAAAAATGCTCTACGCTCCTTTTTTGGAGCCTAACGCAGCATTTGTTTGAACTCTCGATACCAGAGTTAAATTTATGGTGCGGCCAGAAAAAAGCCCGCGGAGCGTTAACAGCCCTTTTACCGCCGAACTCCAAATCTAGGCCACTGTTAGTAACAGGCATAGAAAATATTTACTTACAGTGGCCCTTTAATAACAATACAATTTTCGGCAGCAATACCTCCAATTCATATAGTAGAATCTTAGCAGTGCACCCCAGAAAAAGGTTATATAATCTCAGTAGCGCACTCCAAAATAACACTATTTGATATATTTAGCAATTAATGACAATAAGATTATTATCAAATATTAATATTTAATACCAAAATAAATATTTCCTAATTTCTGAACAGGTTAATTTTTATAAACACAGTGATTATATTTATGCTGTAAATAGAATATTGATTATGACCAGATATATATTAATTGATTATTACCATATTAAAATTATAATATAAAGCAAGGTATAGAAATATTTAGATTAATATATATTTAATTAAATTGTCTGTATCCTGGATATGGTCACAATATTATTAGGAATTAACTTTAAATCAAAATGAATTAACTATCAAATATCGTTATTTAATGTTACTAGATGGAACAATTTATAATTAGCCAGTAACATTAACATAACATTAACATAACATTCGGCATATGGCTTATTTAACAACGCTTAGCTAGCAAATACCCAAAACCTAATAGAATTTCCAAGACGTATAATATAGCTATCTAACCAACATAGTCTTATATGACTTAAATAATCAACCAGAGCAATTTATACCTTATTAACAATTCAATATATCAACCAGTACAGCATTAATAAGTCTGATCTAGCCACAATACAATTTCTAAAACATTTAACAGTAAAAAATAACTAATGAGTATAAAATACAAAAAACCCTTTTCACAGTGATACATTTCCTAATGCTTGTATAATTATTATATAGTATACACTGATCTATTTAATATTAATTTATAGACAAAAAATACACCTTTAAATCACAGCTTCAGCTATGCTATTGCTATAAAGAAAGCTTAAGACGTAGTACCTATTTATACGGTACCAGCTAGCAATTTAGCAATGATTGAGACTTCAGCATCCAAAGTTCTTTCACAATTTCTTAGCAATTACCCTGTACCTTGGAGCCATTTCTGCAACAAAGAAAAACTGCTCTGCTCTGAAACAAGGAAAAAAACAAAGGTTGGTGACCACTTCCTGTTGTCTCCTTCCCTATATCCCCTTTGCTCCGCTCCTCCCCTTCCCCTTGTCTTGTCTAATGGCCTCTCGCTAGCCCCTGCCACTCCTCTCAGGTAACCCCTCTTGGCTACCCCTTATCTGGCACACCTAGCCAGCCTGTTGTTCTTCCAGAAGTCCCTCCCTTAGGCCGTTCCTCTCATATGCATTCAATACACTATTTATCTTTTAGAGCCATGCTGCTTTGGCCACCAGCAACTCGGCAACATATCTTGGAGTAGAGAGGGGAAAATTTCTAAAAGTACAGTGTGCCAGCTGTATATAATAGCTGTGTCCAGGGAGTAATCATACTTCTCACTAAGGCGTAATGCATTAGGCTTGGGGAATGACAACCCATATATAAGGGTACAATAACACAAGATAACAATATTAGGCAAATGACTTTATATTGTCTTAACGCATATAGCACGCTAAATCACAGTATAAATCAGATCTGCGCCTTATAGTATGTAGTAGTCCTGGACTAAGTTCCGCTGAAGACACAGATTTGATATCAGACAGAACTAATGTTGTCCGCTCAGTTCTCACTTTAGCCCAAGCCAGTGACTCCCCGGAGGAGTACAGAGTGATAGATAAAACAGACCCAATGTTTATCTACAAACAGCCTAGGGAATATTAAAAGACACCACTTTCATTATCTACCTGAATCTGCAGAGCTGACATAGGAAAAATAATTTGCATATACAATCACAACTTCTATAGGAACTGTGCAGGCACAATACATAAGTAATGTAAATATAAGGAACATGTTACCGTAACTGCAAACAATCACACATAAATAAAATCAGGAACCAACAGATGATGCAAAATAAGTAAAGTCCACCGGTCCTCAGGCTTTGTTGCCATCATTAGGGTCTATGTGCTGTAAGTTCAGGCAGACAAATCAAGTGGAACTTCAAGATAAAGAGTCCTGCCGAATCCTCCATGTCGTTAGTGTTTGCGTGCTAAGTGCTAGTTGGAAGGAACAGTACAATTACCCCACACCAGTTTTTATCAGAGAGCAGAGGTTTCCACTTACGTCCAATTGTGACAAATCTTGGTAGGTATGCACTCTTGAAAGCATCCGGCCAAGTGGGGAACGTTTTGCCTGTAAGCGTGTCTCTCCTTGTATTTGGGAGAAGATATCTGTTAGCGTTTTTCTGGGTAGATGTTTCTTAGATTCTTGTTTAAGTGTGGAGGCAGGAGTTTTCAAATCAATGCCGCTTACCTCAGTCCTCAGTCAATCGACATAGCCTACATTAGCACTCTCCATATGTTGTGTCATGGCTTCTCTGTTTCTCACTGTAGATTGTGCAGCAGGGAATACCAGCTCTTGTTTATCATCAACTAGGCTAGCTGATGAGTGCCAGGGCTCCTAAGTGGCAGCATCCCCACCCTCTGCAGCAGTATGCTCAGACTGTGTAGTTTGCTGGGGTACCCAGGCTTCACAATTTTTTCCCCGAGCTTGGCCACATGGCAAGGACATCTCCAGGTCTGTAGGACACACTTGAGTTCTATCTCCCCCGTTGACTGTCTCAGCTGTTTCTTCAGCTATAATACTCTGATTACCAATCTAAAGTGTAAGTGCACGGAGACTATGCCATTCAGTAGACCACACGTGCAACAACTTCTCGTAATGCTTATTGAGCAGGTGGGTCACAGCTCCAAGTTTTAAGTTGGCGTTAGACTCCATCTGGTCTGATCGAGTGTAGATAGAGTAAAAATGTGGATTAAGCCCTTCTCATACTTTTCTTGTATATAGTTCTGATAGTATCACCCCTTCTTAGAGATTTTTGGGGCAGCGTTAAATATCTGCCTCATAACCCAGTTTCCTGGGGGGGTTATAATGCGGCAGCCCTGGTCACGAAGATGATCGGCCTTGAGAGTAATGGCGATCACTTCGTGGCTCAGCTAAAGAGCATAGGCGGTCAGCAGTCTTGATACGGATCCAATCTTCAATCCTCTTCAGGTTATTATAAAGCCTAAATATACTTTATTTTTGAGGAATATCTATAATAAATGTCTATTAAAAGTGATTAAAGTTAGGAGCTCCTCTCAGATGTGTCCTGCCGCTTCAGCTATAGGCTCCGCCCCCAATGGCTTATTGCAAGACTAATCACTGATCTATGATTTTTTAAATTTTGTTTCTAATTTGCCTTGCTGCAAACATATATATATATATACACAGACAACACATTATGTGGTGCAGGTCAAGAAACGTTCAACACCGAATAATGTCATGCAACACAGGCTCTGGAAATAGCCTGTTCCCCTTTGACATAGCCTGTTAGTTTTACTGTAGTTCACTAAAGGATCTGCCATTACTAGATGATCCTGACACTTCTCCATCTCTTATATCCAATCCTTGGGGTGCTGCATACCCTTAATAGGTACAGTCAATGGCCCTATGATTATTGGTGTATGTGTGGTTATGAATATATAGACACATATAGAGTGTATATTGTAGCCTGTTATATATGTATCTCAAGTTGTTGTATCTCCTACTCAGAAAGGGATCTTTCATTTTGGCCAACTGTATATCTTTCCAGTAATTGTGTCGTTGTTGCATAAAACTTGCTCACAGGGGGACTAACCTATTGGGCAATCGATCACTGACAGAGGGCCATCGATTGCAGTAGGGAGCCAGTATGAGGCCACCACAAATCCAACCTCTTGTGAAATAAAAAAACCTGTTGTGTACATGTGCATTAACAATGTTTACTGGTAATCTTTAAATGGCTTTGCCAATATTTAAAGGGGCATGAAACCCAAGTGTGTTCTTTCATGATTCAGATAGAGCATGTAATTTTAATTAACTTTCAAATCTACTCCTGTTGTCTAATTTGTTTTGTTCTTTGGTATCTTTTGTTGAAAAGGATACCTACAGTGGTATTGAAAAGAATTATGCCCCTTTAACGCTTTGGCTGCTAAGCCATTTCCCACCGGGGTGCTAAGCTAGTTTTGAGCTTTTTGTTGCAGCTCACGTTTAAACACTTGTAGAAGTAAAGTTTGTGTGAATAAACTATACAAACTATATATTGTTTTTTTCAGCAGACCTAGCAGAAGATTCCAAATATACCATTATTATATGTGTATGTCTCAACAGGTTTTAAAAATAAAGCATAAAATATGAAAAAAGTATATTTTTTTACTTCACACTCAATAAAAATTAGTTTATAATTTTATTTTTCTAAACTCTATCATCAAAACCTGTGTTGCTTAATATTTGCAGTAGGTAACCTGTCTAAAATAAGCAGAAATTGAGAACATTTCACTGTGTTTTGCTACTGTTTTATTGCCGACGTGTCAATTTGATAGACCTACTACACACACTCCAAATTTGTGCTAGCAATACATACAGGGGTGTATGAAAGGGGTGTACTTTCCAAAACTGTGTACCTTGTATACTGTATCATAAATTCTCAGGTGGCTACAGCTGTCTAATTGTAGACATCACCCCAAATGTTTAAAGACATTTTTTAAATAAGATTTTCAAGGTTGCCATATCTGCAGTTAAACACCTCTAGCCACCTGGGAAGCTAAATTAGGGTACATAAAGTACACATTTGTAGAAATTACACCCCCTGACACATCAAATGAGGGGCTATATGTACTTCTAGCACAAAAGTGGAGTGTGCAAATATTCATGGAATATGGTGCATTGCTTAGAAAATATTTTTTTTCTAAGCAAAGTGACATGTTCATTTATGTCTTAATCACTCCAAATTTGTGCTAGCAATACATGCAGCCCCTCATTTGATGCGCCAAGGGGTGTACTTTCCTAAACTGTGTACCTTGTATACTGTTTATTAAATTCCCAGGTGTCTACAGCTGTCTAATTGTAGACATCACCCCTAAATGTTTAAGATTTTCAAGGTTGCAATATCTGCAGTTAAACAGCTCTAGCCACCTGGGAAAATAAATTAGGGTACTTAAAGTACACATTTGTAGAAAGTACACCCCCTGATGCATCAAATGAGGGGCTATGTGTAATTGTAGCACAGAAGTAGAGTAAGCAAATATTCATGGAATATGGTGCATTGCTTAGAAAATATTTTTTTGTAAGCAACGTGACATGTTCATTTATGTCTTACACACTCCAAATTTGTGCTAGCAATACATGCAGCCCCTCATTTGATGCTCCAAGGGGTGTACTTTCCTAAACTGTGTACCTTGTATACTGTATCTCTAATTCCCAGGTGGCTACATCTGTCTAATTGTAGACATCAGCCCTAAATGTTTAAAGACAATTTAAAAAAAAAAAAAAAAATTATTGCGGTTTTGCGATAATAGCATACACTAATAGCCTTTTAACAGTAAAAACAGGTATATTATTGTTCAATATACATTGATAACTGTAAAGAAAATATAACAATGAATGAAAAGAAATAGGCTTTTCAAACCTCTATTTTATAATTAGGATAGCTTAAATGGCTGACTAATTGGATGGCCACTTATGGGCTATTTGGTCACAAAAAACTAAAAGACATATGATAGTCAGATTGGCAACCACTTTTGGGTTTCATAGTAGCTAATATCAAACAGCGGGTAAGCACCGCTTAGGATATGAAATATATGAGTGGAATGGAGTCACATTTGTAGAATATACAACAATAAACATAAACATACAAAATGATGTGACACAATGATAAAATATTTTCTATATGGGGGGAGAAGAGGGGGGAATAAGTATAGTTGTAAATGATTTTCAGCGGGTGAGCACCGCTTGTAGAATTATGATGCAATTAGATCACACTCTGCTTGAGATATAGAATAGCTCTCTATCAACTTACATAAGCTGAGTTTGGAGCATGGAGAGAGCATTTCAGAGATTATGTCATTTATCGATATGGACTTACATGTGCCACCCGCTCTAATGATACAATATCTATAATCTTGTTTGTTATGCAGAGCTCAAAACTGCAGGCAGATCCATGTGCTATAGATATCTTACTTTGATGTATAGATAATACATTTATGTACTATAATATAACATTTTACAGTAACGAAAATGGGAGGGGGTGAAGGGGGTGGAGTCCTCTAATATGACAGATCGAAGCAATGGGGGAAGTAAGAGGGGGACATGTAATAACGTTAGAAGGATGAATATGTCTGAGACTAGGCATCTGTAAAGAGGCAGAGGCACAGAAAATCATTTACACTAGAACTCCACAATGTGTTATCTGGACTATAGCCTCAGTAAGAGCAAATATATTGCAAGTAATTATATGTTATAATAGATTAGATCTCGAGATTAGAGATCGTAGAGTTAGTGATAATGACATTTAGAGCATGACACATATCTAACTATAGCAAATATCGTCATAAGAAAAGCTAGATCTTGAGGCTTGTGAGGTGCAGTGGGCAGATAACTATTCATTACACTAAGGAAATAGTATATTGTGTAGTATATCAATAGCATCACTAAATTATTGTCTCAGTGCTATTAGGATGTCTCCTTCTGCGGGTTAATCTAATGAGGATATGTCCTATAATGCACTATTAGAGTATTTGTAGCGGCTGATGATAGGTGGGAGAATTCAAAAATGTACCTAAACTGTCTTAAGTTAAGAAGCTCTATCTGAGAGAGACTATTTACACATACAAATCAACTAATGTGCCCCAGTTACAATTATATAGAGACACATAGTAAATGCAAAATTTGATAGTAGAGCCATATGAAGCCTTGTCCACAAACTGTTTAGTGACATGACATATAAGAGTGGGTGAGAATAACTAATAAATCTATGACAGTAATAGTGTACTAAAAATCCCCTGAGGGGCAGAACAGGCAAACATAGTGAGAATCCAATATAAACAAATAATATGACAGATGTCAACTGTCTAAAATCCTCCTGATTATAATATAGAGTATCTCAGGCCGAGATGTACAAGCTGACAATTAGTCTATAACAATTGTAAATAGTAACAACAATATATGTTAGTTGCTGAAAGCTATTCTTGTGATCTTTTATATAACCAATAGTAAAACCCTGATTTATCCGTTGTAGATTTTATTTCTGAATATATTTGCATATATTTATTGGAAAAGTTGGCTAGCTAACAACCAAAAAATAATAATGGTAGGGAAGTAGATTCATAAAACAAGCCTTATACCAGCTAGCACTGAAATACTATTCTCTTATGAATAAAATAGAGATATGTACAAGAACAATAATAATATAAACCCCTATTTGAATATATATATACACTGGCATAGTATCCTGAGTCATAGACAGCCGTTATGAGGTTATTAAATTGTGAAGCTGCTAACATACTGAAATAAAACATTAAGGAAACAGTAGTACTAAATGGAGAAATAGTTCCATATAGGATTTAGTTATCCCATGTATAGTGAGAAGTAATACAGTTCTTTTACCCTATCCCATGTGTACTAGGGTTATACCTCCTTAGTAGTTATAAGCGTGTCCTTTACCAATATGAATAGAGAAGGCTTATATGTGTATATGATATGTAGCAAGGGGACCCTGGCGCCACACCACTTACTTAGTTAATGGGACTAAGGGTTGTTTATGGCCACCTGTTGTTCATATCCCCCCCAACTCCCTCACCGGCTGAGGAAGAGAGAGGAATCATGTCTCACAATAGTGTACCAGAGCAAGTACCTGCATCTATTATCAGAATGACCATAATAATCCAAGATATATTACACACTAGAAAGGACCTAAGCATAGATGGTGACTACAAATGTCTATAGTGAGAGGGAGGGAAGCATGGTATGTGCTATAGGTGTCTCAGAATAACTATGGGAAATGTAGAGAAGAGAACTGTCTAAGAGTAACACAAACATAAAACAGGAAAGTCTTTCTATATAATAGCCCCATTCTTTAGGATATATTAAGTGCTGGCAATCTATCCCACTTCTACCCCTACAGAGTACACCTCCATTAATAGCTGTGAGTTACTTTCTGAAGACAAGTCATCCATGAAATATGCTGCACTTTCTATCTGATGGCTCATTAAGTTGTCACGATCCCAAATATATTCTGGATTATGTTGCTAATGGCATATGAAAGGGTTGAATAAAGAGAGAAAGTAACTAAATGCAATTAGTGAACAATATATTTAAAAAAATAAATAAATCCAAAACAGACATTTATCATGTGTTCCATAAACTTCTGTCTTAAAATTATATGTCTTGTCGCCAATATGCAAGATTTGGGCATTAAAGATGGCGAAGCAGTTAAGACAAAGTTACCCAACACCAGATCTAAGTTTCAAAGGTGCAGGATCTGCTGAGCAGCTCTGCCCGAAAACTGAACTGTCGCCACGAAAGTTGACCCTCCAAATCTGCAGGTTAGGTCCGGCTTCAATCAGTGATCCGTATACATGTAGTTTCTCCTCCTGATTCATCAGCACAAACAGGTTTTTAGACACATACTTGGGGTGCCAGGTAGGACCAGTGTCAAAGCTCAGATCGTGGAAGTTCACACAGTGATCAGAGAGCGGTTCTGGTCCCATCAGGTATAAAGCGGCTGTGAGAAAATTGCTATCAGAGTAGGGTGTTCTCACATCAAGCAACCGGTATCCTGGACTCTCCCATGAGCAGACCGCACCCTTCGGTGCATGGGAAGCCGAAGGAGAGAAGGTTACAGACTTCCGGAATGACAGTGCTGTTACAGCACCTCGTTGCGCAGCGATAGTAGCTGAAGGTATTTGTGTGTGAACTTTGGATTCCTCCCGCCCCGCCATTGCCGCTGCAGACACCTCTGTGTACTCAGAGCCATATCGAATAAAGGACTTCAGGCTTTCAAATTGACTTGTTATGTGGAGTTCAATTTTCATTAGGAAGTCTCTTATTTCGTAGTAATAATCCTCCATGATGAGGGCTGAGAGCTAATGAACTTAAGCTGATTAGAGCGGCTTGTAATTGTAAAAGAGATATGGCCTGCCAAATGGTGGGTGTTATCGCATGGCTTTATTCAGGAGCATATGTTGCCCACAAATCTCTAGAACTGGTGCATTTCTTGTTCTTGCGGATCTTGAGGCATGTATCTGGGGTCATTATCATGAAATAAAAAGAATATCAGAATTTATCTTTATAAATTAATCCATAAAGTTTTGTCCAAAAGCCAGGAGCTGCATAGAAACACGTCTGGACCCCTCAGTAGTTGGCTCCGCACCCCTAAAGACAATTTTTAAATAAGATTTTCAAGGTTGCCATATCTGCAGTTAAACAGCTCTAGCCACCTGGGAAGTTATATTTGTGTACATAAAGTACACATTTGTAGAAATTACACCCCCTAACGTATCAAATGAGGGGCTATATGTACTTCTAGCACAAAAGTAGAGTGCACAAATATTCAGGTAATATGGTGCTTTGCTTAAAAAATATTTTTTTCTAAGCAAAGTGACATGTTCATTTATGTCTTAATCATTTCAAATTTGTGCTAGCGATACATGCAGCCCTTCATTTGATGTACCAAGGGGTGTACTTTCCTAAACTGTGTACCTTGTATACTGTATCTTAAATTCCCAGGTGGCTACAGCTGTCTAATTGTAGACATCCACCCTAAATGTTTAAAGGCAATTTTTAAATAAGATTTTCAAGGTTGCCATAACTGCAGTTAAACAGCTCTAGCCACCTGGGAAGTTAAATTAGGGTACATAAAGTACACATTTGTAGAAAGTACACCCCCCCTGACGCATCAAATGAGGGGCTATATTAACTTCAAGCACAAAAGTGGAGTGCGCAAATATTCATGGAATGTGGTGCATTGCTTAGAAAATATTTTTTTCTAAGCAAAGTGACAATGTCATTTATGTCTTACACACTCCAAATTTCTGCTAGCAATACATGCAGCCCCTCATCAAGGGGTGTACTTTCCAAAACTGTGTACCTTGTATACTGTATCTCTAATTCCCAGGTGGCTACAGCTGTTAAACTGCAGACATGGTTACCTTGAAACACTTTAAACGTATAGGGGTTATATCTGCAATTAAACAGTTTTATCTACCTCTTTAATTGACTAACCTAATTCTAAATTATTTTATTTTATGTTTAAAAATATAACTGTTTTGCATTACCCACACAAGCATTAGAGGCACTCACACTGGTTGAATTAGCACATGGATACCCATGTGAGCAGTAACACCACGTCAAGGCTTCAACCCTTGCTACTGACCATTCACACACCTTTCATGTCTGATTCACTCACAAAAGCACCCCTCCCCTACATACATCAAGACTTTCTTCCCTACTACTGACCATACACACACCTTTCGTATCTTTATTCATTAACAGAAACACAACCCCTACCACTGGCCAGTCACACACCTTTCATATCTCCCTTCATACGTACCTTTTGCTAGGGGCAAATCAATCACTGGGCTGGTCAGGCATAAGCCTCAACCAGGGCACTGGGTTGGTCAGGCGTAAGCCTCAACCAGGGCACTGGGCTGGTCAGGCCTAAGCCTCAACCAGGTCACTGGGCTGGTCAGGCATAAGCCTCAACCAGGGCACTGGGCTGGTCAGGCGTAAGCCTCAACCAGGGCAATGGGCTTGTCAGGTGTAAGCCTCAACCAGGGCACTGGGCTGGTCAGGCATAAGCCTCAACCAGGGCACTGGGCTGCTCAGGCATAAGCCTCAACCAGGGCCATTTATCTGAATTTCAGAATCTTGAGCCTCTTGGGGTTGTGAGGGTATGCAGCTAGTATGTTTCCATAGCATGATAAATACGGAAGCATTCTGGCATGCATAGCCCTGGTTTAGAGGGGCAGTCTGGACAGTAGTAACGTGAGCCTTTACGATGTCTACGCTGACTGCACACTCTATACCTTCTACTAAGGAAAGCTTTTTTCTCAGTAGCTGGTTTATACTCAGCAAAGTGACGGCCATGCAACCTTGCATTCTCCTCACTTAGCCCAGTTACTGGAATATCCCCGGATGATAAGAGAAGGCTTTTAATAACAGATTCCTGAAATTTCAGGAAATGTAGCCCTCTTCCTTGGGTAGCCTGATACAGGACAAACACCTTAAGCATTGCCAATTGTATCAAGTGGACTGCCAGTTTCTTGAACCATGTATATGCTTTGCGAGAAGCAGAGTATGGTTCAAGCATCTGGTCAGTCTTATCTACCCCTCCCATATGCTGATTGTAATCCAGGACACATATAGGTTTTATAGTTGGCATGTTCTGCCCCCTGACATAGACAGGTGATGTGCTCTAATCATGTATAGTTGTGAGAAGATGTGCATCCTTTTTGTCTGTGAATTTCACAGCTAGCAGCTCATCAGAGCGCAAAGCTGTGGTCTCTCCTCTCTTTTGCTTCCTGAACTTGTGAGTCCGAAACCCTTTGTGATTGGCACGGATTGTGCCGCACGCAACAGTGATCTTGCTATATAACAACTTAAATAATGGCACACCAGTGTAAAAGGTATCCACATATACATGGTAACCTTTATTAAATATTGGGTGGAGTAAGTCCCACATTATTTTTTCACTGGCAGCAAGGGAGGAGGGACAGCCAGGGGGTGCTAGAACAGAATCCTTGCCAGTGTATACCCTACAATGATAGGTGTATCCACTGGAGCTCTCGCACAGCTTATACAGCTTGATCCCATAGCGAGCTCTCTTAGAAGGAATGTATTGTTCAAAAACAATACGTCCCTTATATAAGATCAAGGATTCATCGACTGATATGTTCTGGCCTGGAGTATAGCACTCTTGAAATCTTGCCAATAAATGGTCAAGAACAGGCCTTATTTTAAACAATCGGTCATGTTCTCAGTTGTCCCGTGGCAGAGCATTTGCATTATTATTATAATGCAAAATCTTGAGCAGTAACATATATCTCATTATAGCAGGGAAGATAGGGGTCATCTGAGTAGACTGCTTTGACCAATATGAGGCTATGCTTGGCTTTTGCACAATCACCATTAGCAGAGTGAGGCCCCAGAATTTTCTCATCTCTTGCAAATTGGTCGCAGTCCACCAATATGCTCTGGCATGGCGGCTCAATTCTGCGCTAGTATTTTGAAAAGATTGCTCAGCATACAGATTTGTCTGCTGAACAATAAATTCTAAGAACTCATCATCCACAAACAACTGAAAGTAGTTGATAGGTTCAATATTTGCAGTGCCCACCAAGAGGCCAGTATTGCCAGTAAATGCAGGCAACACTGGCTGAATCATATTAGGGGAGGATCATTTGTAGCTTGGAACAGGCCTGCCCAGGACTCCCATAGTATGCTGTGTGGCGACTGCGGATGTTATTGCAACATCCACCATGCCCATGAGTCCCAAAGTATGCTGTGTAGCCACTGCAGATGTTGTTGCAACATCTCCCATGACTCCAACAGTATGCTGTGGGGCCACTGCGGATGTTGTTGCCATCCCTCTGTCACGGGAATTGACAGCTGTGAACTGTCTGTGGCCACGCCGTAGCTCAGTTAGTTCATTTGTCTCACTTGAACTGTCATTATATGATGACAGCCCAGTGAAAAAGGTTAGGTGATTACCTTTCCAACGGTGGGTCTTGGGGGTCTGTAGCTGCTTTGATGCCTGAGATACAGGCTTCTAAGCAGCATGCCCCCATCTCCCTATAACTGACAATTGTCAGTTTTCAATATAGTTGTGTGGTGACGTCATCACGTCATTACGTGTGACATCACTGCACGAAACGTGAAGCTCAAGCGATGCCTGTCACTATGCAGGCCAGATCGCCAGGGTGGGAGTAGGTGGGAGCCCCCAGATTGCCCTCAATGTGGGTGAGTGCTAGCGACGGCTCTGAGCCGTCATCAGCACCTGACTGGGAAAATTTGCGACGGCTCAGAGCCGTCGTTCGCACTCCAGTGGTTAAAATATTCCCATTTTATTGCTTTGCAGCCTGAAATAAAGACAGATACAGTTTTGTTTATCCAGTTGTAATTACTCAGTGCAACTTATAAACATCCAAGTGAAAGAAATAACACCAATATGTCAGGCAAAAATAAAGACAATTCAAAAACAGATTCACTGAGTTGCAAAAAGGATCACCCCCTTCTAAAATTACTTGTAAACTCAATCAGGTGTAGCTAATCATGATTAGCTCAGCATGAAAAGAGCTTTACTGGAGCATCTCAGTCCCTGGTAGTGCAACTGAAGCAAACAATCAACTATGGGTGGCAAGGCACTGTAAAAAGATCTCTGGGATAATGTTCTGGACAGGCACAAGTCAGGAGATGGATACAAGAAAATATCAAAGGCTTTATCAATGCCTAGAAGCACAGTGAAGTCTATTATTAAGATGTGGAAGGTATTTGGTGCAACACACCCTCTCTCGATCAGGACCTTCCTCTAAACTGCATAAAAGAACCAGGAGGAAATTGGTCAGAGAGGCTACCAAGAGGCCCACAGCAACTCTGAAGCAGTTGCAGGAATTTATGACAAAGAGTGGTCATTTTGTGCATGTGACAAAAATATCACCAATTCTCCACAAATGGCTTGTATAGGAGGGTTGCAAGAAAAAAAGCCACTCCTCAAGAAAGGCCACATGCAGTCATGACTGAGCTTTACCATAACACACCTAGAAGATTCTGAGGACACATGGAAAAAGGAGTTATGGTCAGATGAGACTAAAATTTAATTATTTGGGCTCAAAACCAAATTATATGTCTGGAGGAAATCTAATACAGCTCACTATCCAAATAACACCATACCTACAGTAAATTATGGAGGTGGTAATATCCTGATAGGGGGTGTTTCTCTGCAGCAGGCACTGGAGCACTTGTCAGGATAGAAGGAATAATGGATGGGGCAAAATATCATTGAATTCTTGAGGAAAATCTGCTGCCCTCTGCCAGAAAGTTGTCAATGGGAAGAAGGTTTACCTTCCAACATGACAATGACCCAAAGCACACAGCAAAAATGACCACACAGTGGTTAAAGGAGAAAAGTGTGAATGTCCTTGCATGGCCTAGTCAGAGCCTAGACTTAAACTCCATTGAATATCTGTGGCATGACTTGAAGACTACAGTCCACAAACGGTCACCAACAAATGTAACAGAACTGGAGCAGTTCTGCAAAGAAGTGTGGGCAAATATTGCACAGTCTAGATGTGCAAAGTTAATAGAGACTTATACCAACAGACTAAAGGCTGTAATTAAAGCAAAAGGTGGTTCAACAAAATACTGACACAAGGGGGTGATCCTTTTTGCAACTCAGTGATTCTGTTTTTAATATTTTTAGTTTTTTGCCTGACATGTTGGTGTTATATCTTGCACTTGGATGTTGTAAGTTGCACTGAGTTATTAAAACTGGATAAACAAAAACTCTGTCTGTCTTTATTTCAGGCTGCAAAGCAACAAAATGTGATTATTTTAAAGAGGGGTGATTCTTTTCAATACCCACTGTAGGTAGACTCAGCAGCTGCTGATTAGTGGCTGCACATAAATGCCTCACGTTTTTGGCTCACCCAATGTGTTCAGCTTAGTAAATATTTAAAAGAGATATGGGGCCGATTTATTAAGGGCCGAATGGCCCCTAATGCCTCTGTTTCTGTGCAAGCCTTGAGGCTTGCCGGAAACAGCAGTTAAGCAGTCTTAAGACAGCTGCCCCTTAACTCATCAGCGACCTCTGAGGCGGCAGACATCAATCAGCCTGATTGCATATGATCGGGTTGATTGATACCCCCTGCTAGCGGCTGAATGTCCGTGAATCTGCATGGGGAGGCATTGCACAAGCAGTTCACCAGAACTGCTTGTGCAATGTTAAATGCAGACACCGTATGCTGTCGGCATTCAGAGATGTCGGGCGGACATGATCCTCTACATTGGATCATGTCGTCCGACATAAGGTAAATTGGCCCCATTGTTGGGTAAACCATGATTGGTCCAGGAGTAGAACTAGAGGCGGTGAAGGGATTTTTAGCCCACTCTGACCTCTTTGAAATTGTGCAGTTTGAATATTCCGTAAAGGGATAGTCTAGTCAAAATTAAAATATCTTGATTCAGATAGAGCATGCAGTTTTAAGGAACTTTATAATTCACTTCTATTATCAAATTTTCTTTGTTCTGAATCTAAGCTAAGGAGCCGGCCCACTTTTGGTTCAGAACCTGGGTAGAGCTTTATGATTGCTGTCTAAATGTAGCTACCAATCAGCAAGTGTTACCCAGGATGCTGAAACAAAAATGGGCTGGCTCTTAAGCTCACCTTCCTGATTTTTCAAATAAAGATACCAAGAGAATGAAGAAAAATTAATAATGAGTAAATTACAAAGTTACTTAAAATTGCTGCTCTATATGAATCATGAATGTTTAATTTTGACTAGGCTATCCCTTTAATATCCCAGGAGGGTGACAGCTTTCCACATGCAATATTGAATTTTTATCTTTGTCTTATTTGAAGTTGTCAACAGAGTATCATTTTGTTTTTTATATCTGAAGGTCTGCAAAATGTGTTTACTTTTTACTAATAATCTTACTGCACTGTTTGAAAAATTGAAGGCATTTACCAAATACCTATTTTGATCATCACACCAAATTTGCAATAGGGCAGCTATGTAACTTCTGTAAAAAAAAATTCTTACACTGATAAATATGCACAATCTGCTCATATTCAGCCATATACATAATAGCAATAATAACTTAAAAGTGATGCAGAATAACTTAAAAAGCAGAGATGAAAATATCACCAGAACATCTCTATTTAAAAAAAGATTATTTTTTTTACCCTAAAATTTCTTCAGCTCACAAGAGAATGTGATCTGTGAGCAGTTATTCTTCACTCTTTTTACTGTCATCTGCATTGTGAAAAAATTAAAGAAAACAGCCAATCAGCTTCATCAGTGCTAAGCTCACACTTTGCTTTACTGTAATCTCATGAAACTTTATAGTCAACTTCCTTGACTGAGGAGGAAAATAAAGTGACTGTGCTGCACATGTCAGATATATGCTCCCTTGGGGAAAGCAACTTTAAGGGCAAGATTTATCAAGCACCGAATATGAAAATTCTCATATTATTCTCATAAAATGAAAGTTAACATTATATCGACATATTTATTAAAGTTGATGCGCCAGAAAAGTCTCTATTTCTCTGATATGCGAATAAAGTGACTTATGTTCACTCGCAAGTTTCGAATTTTGAGAATCAATTGTCTGGAAATGCCTAATACTTCTATTACATGTATACCCTTTTCATACACGCCCTTTTTTATTCGCAATTATCTTGTATTTATCAAAATTGTCGCATGTCATATTCACTTTTTCTATATTCACCAATTTTGAGGTTGCGAGATAGTGGAAAAGCGCAAGTAGTTGTTTTTGGTTCTTGTTTGCAATGGAAAATTTCCTTTTTCTTGCGGTTATTGCTGTTTCTCGAAACAGAAGTCGCCCACAACAGGTCGCAGAGCAAGATGCGGATCCAGAAACAAGAAGAAGGGTTCCAAGAATTTTTCGTTTAAGAATTGGTTTGGAAGCCCTTTCTGACCACGAAATAAAAAGAAGATTCCGACTGAATAGACAGTCCATAATTAATTTGTATCATCTAATTGAGGCTGATATCGACCCAAAGACAGGAAGGACACATGCTCTTCCAGGAATGATAAAATTACTGGCAGTTATCCATTTTTTGGCTACTGGGTCTTTCCAATCTGTCAGTAGTATAGTTGTGGGCCTCAGTCAACCTTCTTTTTCAAGGCATCTGACACATGTGCTCAAAGCTATTTTGAAGCATTTAAAATTATTTATTCATTTCCCTACTAATGCTGAAGGTTGGCAAAGTTTGAAGACTAATTTTTTTAAAGTTTCCGGTATGCCCAATGTCTTAGGCGCTATTGATTGTACACACATCCAATTGAGACCTCCGCAACACAAAGAGGAGCAGTTTAGAAATCGGAAACATAACCATTCCTTAAATGTACAAATGGTTTGTGATGCAAAGCTCAAAATAATGAGTGTCCGCTCAAATTTTCCTGGGTCATGTCATGACTTTTATATTCTTCAACAGTCGGCACTTTATCGGATGTTTGAGTCTGCAGAGATGCCTGATGGATGGCTATTAGGTCAGTATGTATATTATTCCTTTATTTGATAGTCTATTTCACATTTTATTTTTGACTTTTTCTTATTTTATTGTAAATGTTTTCTAATTTATTTACAATCTTTTTCTTTGTTAGGAGACAGTGGATATCCTTGTCGGCACTGGCTCATGACGCCATTCACAAATCCAAGAACCGACGCTCAGAAAAAATATAATGATGCTCATCGGAGCACTCGGTCAGCCATTGAGCGCACCTATGGTTTATTAAAAACTAGATTTAGGTGTCTAGATAGATCCGGTGGAGTGCTGCAATATGACCCGTGCAAGGTATCAGATATCATTTTGGTGTGCTGCATTTTGCACAACATAGCGCTGCAAGATGGAGATGTGGATGTCACTGTCCTCAGTAATAATGAAAACAATGAAGATCTTGATGCTTCAAGAGATTCCACCGCTGGTGGAGTCGAAGTTCGGAATAGCCTTGTTGCTAGATATTTCTCATGTTAGTATATTTTATTCTAGTTTTAACCAATACCTTTTTTAATTAGTCTGTGCTTTTCCCCTTTTAAAATTTATATATATTTTTTTTCTTTTTAAAGGAATCAAATGCGGTTTAAAGAAAATAGAGAAGAATGAATCCAGTTCAAGCCCTATCGATTTAATTTTTTTGTTAATCGTTCATTAAAAAAAAATCGTTAAATACATATTTTTTTTGGTCATCTTGTTATTTTTTGGACAAAAGCATCATGGTTAAATTAATTGGTTTTCCGCTACAATCTTCAAATAATTAGAATAATATTTGATTGCCTATATGGATCTTAAAAGTTGAATTTTCACAATAATGTCCCTTTAACCCTTCATTTTATCAATCATCAGTTTTTGAAGAAAATAAAATTTGAAAAGAATACCAAAAGAACAAACCTGAATTGTTGATAATTTTTTTTTTTTTTTAATGAAAACCCCTATCTGAATCTTGAAGGTTTATTTCTTTTATGACTGTCCCTTTAATGGGTTAATGTTTTGCAGACAACAATATACTGTTTCAAATACTATATTAAGTGAATGTGCTATTACTATCCAATTTTTAACGTTCGCTTTATATACTATTTAAGGCAGTATATTGTTGCCTGGAAATCATTACCCATTAAAGGGACAGTCATAAAAGCAATAAACTTTCAAGATTCAGATAGTGCTTTTCATAAACCAAAAAAAATATTAAAAACAATTCTTTTAGGTATCATGTGACAGCCATCAGCCAATCACAAATGCATCTACATATATGCTGTGAACTATTGCACATGCTCATTCGGAGCTGGTGACTCAAAAATTGAAAATATAAAAAGACGTTGCACGTGTTGTTTCTTGAACTAAATGACCAACTTTCTATTTTACTCCTATTATCATTTTTTCTTTGTTCTCTTGCTATCTTTATTTGAAAAAGAAGTCAGCCAAGCTTTTTTTTGTTTTCAGTAGTCATGACAGCACTTTTTTATTGGTGGATGAATGTATCCACCAATCAGCGAGGACAACCCAGTTTGTTGCCCAAAAATGGGCCGGCATTTAAACTTACATTCTTGCATTTCAAATAAAGATACCAAGAGAAAGAATAAAATTTGATAATGTGAGTAAATTATAAAGTTGATTTAAAGTTCATGCTCAATGTTAATCACAAAAGAAATTTTTTGGGTACATTGTCCCTTTAAGTACATCTTAACATCAAATATCTTAAAGTTATGCTGCATCATATTCAATTGTTTAAACATTTTTTTATATGATGTCCCTTTAAAATAATGGTGTAACCAATACTGTTATATTAAAGGTCCATTATATACAAATGTACAAACTTGTTGAATGTGTTATATATGGATTAGCTACCATTGTTAAACAACAAACATTCATGTTTTGTCTGTCCCTTTAAAATCAACAATAATATGTCTAATAATTTTTGGCAAAAAAAAAAGTGCAGGAGAAGAGCATCCTTTTATGATGGAGGAAAAGAGCATTCTTGTCTCTTTAGTGCTTTGTCTTACATAAACATATTTATAAAATAAACATAATAATTGAAAAAAAAAAATCCCTCAGTTAAACATTATTATTAAAAGCCATAAGCAGCATTAATACTAATAACAATGATGCAAAAATATTTATTTAAGTATCCATAATTTTTCAAAAGTACATTAAAATGTCTAAATTATAGACTATAAAAACAACCAAAAAAAACATGAGCCAATAAAAGCGCATGTTTTCCTATTTTTGGATCAGAGTGTAAAATGCCTTTTGCCAGGAAGCCCAAATTCACTCTTGGAGAGCTGATTATTATTACTGCTTTCATGAGGAAATATTTCCCAAAAAGAATTGGGGGCGTATATGGGGTCATTCAAGACCAGCGAAATATAATTTTGTCCGAAATGACCCGTAGAGTCCGCAGAGTCGCTGGGTTTAGACGGACCCAGCGCGACTGTCTTAAGCGCTTTTCGGACCTAAGCCGAAGGGACAAAGAATTAAAACGATCGATTATAAGATTTCTTAGAGAATGTAAGTATAATATAAGGATAAATTATTTTCCGTCCACTAAGAATTAAATATATATTTGAATCAAGGTATATGTTAAATTCTATTATATTTGATTAAATTTGTTATTTTAGTTTACACTATCAAGAAATGTTTTTATTATGCCCCAAGAAAGGATCCCAAAAAAAATGTTTCAACTTTGTAAAAAATATTTATATACATTATTAAAAAATGAAAATGAGTTATACTTATAGAGTGCGCAATAACGCAATAGCGTTTGTGCCACATGACTTTATCTTTTTGCTTGCGCCCCAAAAAGGTATCGTGGAACGCCTGTTATTATGCCCCTTGAAAGTTTCCAAAAAAACTGTTGCAACTTTAAAAGAAAATTTATAAACATTATGGTTCTTGCTACTGAAAGTTATAATTATATAGTGCGCAATAACGATTGCCACATGACTTTTCATTTTTTTCTTGTGCCCCAACAAAGGTATCGTATACTGTTACTATGCCCCAAGAAAGGGTCCAAAAACAATGCACTTTCATCAAATATTGCTAATTTGTGTTCTCGAAAATGAAAGAAAATTATACAGTGCGCAATGATTGGCACATGACTTTTTCTTTTTTGCTTGCGCCCCAAAAAGGTATCGTGGAACGCCTGTTATTATGCCCCTTGAAAGTTTCCAAAAAAACTGTTGCAACTTTAAAAGAAAATTTATAAACATTATGGTTCTTGCTACTGAAAGTTATAATTATATAGTGCGCAATAACGATTGCCACATGACTTTTCATTTTTTTCTTGTGCCCCAACAAAGGTATCGTATACTGTTACTATGCCCCAAGAAAGGGTCCAAAAACAATGCACTTTCATCAAATATTGCTAATTTGTGTTCTCGAAAATGAAAGAAAATTATACAGTGCGCAATGATTGGCACATGACTTTTTCTTTTTTGCTTGCGCCCCAAAAAGGTATCGTGGAACGCCTGTTATTATGCCCCTTGAAAGTTTCCAAAAAAACTGTTGCAACTTTAAAAGAAAATTTATAAACATTATGGTTCTTGCTACTGAAAGTTATAATTATATAGTGCGCAATAACGATTGCCACATGACTTTTCATTTTTTTCTTGTGCCCCAACAAAGGTATCGTATACTGTTACTATGCCCCAAGAAAGGGTCCAAAAACAATGCACTTTCATCAAATATTGCTAATTTGTGTTCTCGAAAATGAAAGAAAATTATACAGTGCGCAATGATTGGCACATGACTTTTTCTTTTTTGCTTGCGCCCCAAAAAGGTATCATGGAATGCCTGTTATTATGCGCCTGGATACATTCTTGGGGCACAAGTAAAAAGAATGTCATCTAGCAATAACGCTATTGTGCACTATATAATTGTTTTTAACAAAAGGAAATCTTAATTTTATATATATATATTTTTGTTTATTGGATCAGACAGGAGAGAAAAAACAAACAAAAGATGCCCTAGATATCTGAGGACTATGGAGGTTGTTAGTGATGAAACTTCCGGATCACCACCGATGCCCACAGTCACACTTGAAAATAGACAGATTACTGTAATTGAAAAACCTTTCGAAGAAAATACAGAAGGTATGGTAAATTTTGTTACACTTTTTTAGACACTCAGTAATTGATTACTCATATATAACCAAAAGTGTTTCACTTACATTTTATTTGTATAATACCCGTGAAATAATGTCCACAGATTTATTAAAATTACAACAAAGATAAATAGGTAATAAAGTTAATGTACAATGCTCTCTCTCTATCTCCCTCTCTTTTGATGTCTCTCTCTCCCGTTCTTCTGCTCTCTCTCTCCCCTTTCTCCCCCCTCTCTTTTGCTGTCTCTATCCCCCCTCTCTCTTGATTTCTCTCTCGCCTTTCTCCCCCCTCTCTTTTTCTGTCTCTATCCCCCCTCTCTCTTGATTTCTCTCTCCCCTTTCTCCCCCCACTCTCTTTTGCTGTCTCTCTCCCCCCTCTCTCTTGATTTCTCTCTCCCCTTTCTCCCCCCTCTCTTTTGCTGTCTCTCTCCCCCCTCTCTCTTGATTTCTCTCTCCCCTTTCTCCCCTCTCTCTTTTGCTGTCTCTCTCCCTATCTCTACTCGCTATGTATTTTCAGCTCTCTCACACCCGGAAACGCCAACCTCACACCACCCTCACACCCGATCAGCACTAGCAACGATTACAGGTCTCTACTGCGCATAACAGCTTTTGAAAAACAGAAAATGCCTATATTATATAGATATTTTTTTTTTTGGTTATAGAAGCAGCAGTAGAAATTAGAACGGAAGAGCCAGATTTTGTTCTACCTATCCAAAGACCAAAAATAACAGTAGAACATTCTTCGGACTCCGATTCTGTGTGTTTTGAAGGTTGGTTTTGGTATTTGTAATATAATGATTTTGCTTTTCTATAAGCATCTTTATTTGAATATGGTAATCCGTTTCATTAATTTGTTTTATTCCTAGATGATGTTGAAGTCGAAGATTCTACTTCCACAAGAAACATTGGTACACGTAAGTACAAATTATTTACATTTGTTTTTAGCCATAATTATTATTTTGTTTTTATAAATATATATATATATATATTAAAAAATTTATACATACATATATATATATATATATTTATTAACAAATATTTATACATTGTAGGATGTTCGTGGAAATGTTCTTTATACAAAACGCATTTGGATACAGCCTAAAATGTGAAACATCTTTCTAATTTACTGATATTGTCAATATACAAACTTAGATAATTGGAGTAAATTATAAAGTGTATTCCAATTCTCAGTTCTATATGAAGCATGTAATGTTGATTGTCACATTAATATATATTATAAACTTCAGTTTATAAAAATTGGACAAAATGAATGTTAAATCTTACTAACAATTTTTTTAATAATTTTTTTTATCTTTAAAAGAGGTTGTGGAAGAAGATCTTGGACTCATCTCAAGAGAGACCATAATTGCCGAATTTGATCGGTTAGAAGTAATGATGCATAGCATAACAAGAAGCATCCAAAATTTTAGAAGAGCCATAACGGATCAAATGTATTAAAAAAAAAAAGAAAAAAAAAAAACCCTGAAAATTTAACTTTCTATATTTCAATTATATTTGCATTTTTGGTTTAGTTTCTATTAAAAATTAATATATTATAATATATGTGTCTGTTATTTTTTAAAAAAGGTAAAGATTAATAATAGAGAAATACATTCAAACGGCATTAATAGTTTTTAATTTAACATATGATATGTTATAAATCATAACCAAAATTTATACATTAACTGTTTAAAAAACAAAAAAAACATTTTAAGAAAACCCACCCAAAAAAAAATCAATGATTCTCAATTCTTGTTTGTAAAATATTCACTAGTAATGCAAGCAACCTATTTGTCTCTTGACGTGCAAGTAAACTCTGCCTGTCAATTTCCAAGCGTTCACTTTGCAGGTCACTCATCTGTTGAAAAAAAGCCCTTTGTTCATTCTGAAAATTTGTGGCTAATTGCAGAATGTTAACCAAATTTACTGATATTGCCTCTTCAGTTGGTGCTTGTGCTTCTTGTTGGATATCTTCGTGTACATCTCCAATTTCTTCTTCTGGTACTTCTACATTTGTACTTGAGGAATGTACAGGAGATGTCTCCTGTATTGGTTGTAAATTCAGAACGTATTCAACATTTTCTGATTCATCTATAATAAAGATAAACAATAATTTCATTTTTACAATGCCACCTATTATAGATTACTATCATCTTTAAATGAAAATATGAAAATTAAATTTAATATTGATGAGATTTTAAAAGGGCAGAATACACATGTATCAGCATCTTTAAAGTATAATATTCCACAACAATTACATTCAAATTTTGTAATTGCTGGATATAAGCAAATTACAATTTCAATACAATTGTCAGCTTTTGTTAATTCTATTGCTATCTGTATGTTATAAGCTGGAATGCAATTCTTAAAGCATCCATCATATTTTAGTTTCAGCACCATGGTCAGTGGTTCCAATAAACAAGCACTAACCATGGTGCTGATCCTAAAATGGGATGGATGCTAAGATTTACATTCCATCTTATAAAATATAGATAGCAATATAATTAATAAAATATGAAAAATGTAGTGAAATTGTAAGTTGCTTATAATTTCATGCTGTATCTGAATCTACAAAAAAAAAGTCTTATAATGTTTTAATATGATTTGCACACAAAAAAAATGTTGCTTTACCTTCAAAAAGGAGCAAAGTTTCCTCTCCTTCAATATTCTGTTCATTATGATTCTCTTCTTTAAAAAATAAATAAAAAAAAATTAAAAAAATTATAAAGGCAAAATACATATAGCACACTCTTGAGGGACAATATAGGCACAAATACCTACCAACTTCTTGCAGGACGCTGCTGCAAGCGGCAATCTCTGTTAATGCATGAGCATCTGATTGTGTAGGTGGGGATCCTAAAAAAAAAAAGGGTGCACAAAATTGGAAATATATTACTGCATTATTTAAGTTACTTCCATTACAAACAAAAAGTGAAAAACAGATTGAACATCAAATGTGCTTTTCAACAAAAGTTTCAAAGAAAACAAAATTAAATATTAATATAAGGAAAAAAATTGTATTTGAAATCAATCACCAGTAATGAGTGAGGAGAATGAAAACATTTATCAATTTCAATTAGGATTTAAATACTTCATTAGCAATATAAATATAATAATAATAATAGTTTACCTGCATAATCGTCTGTGTCTCCTTGCACTTCAATTCCCTCCACAACCTCAGGCCCCATCAAATTAAGAACTTTCTTCTCATACTCCATTAGATCAGCAGTATATCCTGGACCACCTCCTGTACCTCTTGCTGAACGTTTTTCTTTGCATAATTTCATTTTAATTATTCTTTTTATATCCGAAAAACGTTTTTTACAATTATTGACATTTTTGGGGTTTATACCCTGTGCAGATACCTCCTGGCTTATATCTTGCCATATCTGCCTTTTACGTGCCATAGGTGTCTGCCTGCTTCTACAGCCTAGCAGGACATCATAGTGATTTAAAATTTTGTCTACAAGAACATTGTTTTGAGATAGGCTAAAATGTATATTTCGACCACCTTTTGTTTTGCTGGCAGTTGATGCGTTTTCCTGTAGGCCAGCAGCAGACATAATAAATAAATAAATAATTTAATATATAAAAAAATATATCAATTATTTTTTGGATTAAAAATTATAAATATACAAATAAAAAAAAAAATTGGAGTAGAAAAATATTGATATATTAATAAATACGATATATATATATATAAATCTCTGTAAATATATTGCACCAAAAAAATAAATAAAAATATATATTATGAAAAAGAACAATGAAAAGAATATAGTTTTAGCGACCAAATGAGGGCAACTTTACAGTGTGCAGAAGCGCCAAAAAAGGGGCAGAATAAAAAGAACTTTAATCATAAATAAGAAATAACAAGAATAAACAATCACGTGTTTAATTTCTTTTATTTTAATAGGACAATAACAATAATAACAATGAAACTATTCCCGGAAGTAAAAGTCATGATAATTACTTCCGAGTGATAAATAAAGTGAAAATCATCGGATTCTCCAAGAAACTATAGTAGTCATTCGCTTGTCATCGCAAAAAACTTTTGCACGAAATTTGTCTCAACAATATTAATAAATATTGGCGAATAATTGGATTTCGGAAATTGCGAATAGCTACGAAAATTTCCGCGACTTTTTTTGCGCATTTTTTCGGAGCTTGATAAATCTTGCCCTAAGTCCCTTTACAGTGGGATGTTGCTTCTCAGGAATGTTTATGGGATGAGAGCAGGAAGTGACGTCACCAGATTGGGGGCGGGGCTTAGGTCCGGTTGTCTGTGTCACAGTTAGTTAGTGAGATCAATGCTACCAGATGTATGTTTCCATGCTCTACAATAAAATAGAGTTGTACCATCCTTGCTGTGTCCTGCATCTCATGACATGGTGTCAGAAGTTCTTGCCTGCGATTCTGTTCCCGATCGATGACGATGTCAAAGTTTACCCCACCTGAGCCTTTTGACTTCTCTCAGCCTGCAGCTTGGCCCACATGGCATCAGCGGTTTCAGCGCTTAAGGATTGCTTCCAAGCTGGACAAGGAGAGTGGTGAAATACAAGTTAATTCTCTTTTATACTCTATGGGGAAGACGTGGAGCCAGTGTTCAATGCTTTTACTTTCCAAGAAGGGGAAGAATTTGACTTTGAAATAGTTATGAATAAACTCAGTGCCCACTTTGTGCCCAAAAGAAATGTGATTCATGAGAGGGCTTGTTTTCACAAACGTGCTCAGCGTGTAGGAGAATCTGTGGAGTCCTTTGTGAAAGTTTATGTAGATTCAGTTCTGGCCTCCAAATCCATTTCTTCAGATACAGACCTTCAAGAAGTTATAAAGTACATAAAAGAAGGTTGGCCCGAGAGTCGGGCAGCCTGGATGTCTTTAAGCTCTTACCAGTCAGAAAGGTTGCAGCTCACGGAGCTGGATGGGTTGGTGCTGTTCCAGGACCACATTGTTATTCCAGTTAGCATGCAGCAGGAGATGTTAAACAGGATTCACGATGGCCACTTAGGCATTACAAAGTGCAGAGAAAGGGCAGCTACGGCTGTATGGTGGCCTGGAATCAGTTCCGACATTGCAAGCCATGTGTCTAAATGTGCATTTTGCTGGGAACGCCAGCCTACTCAGAGAAGGGAGCCCTTGATTTCGACTCTGCTGCCTGCAGGCCCGTTGCAGAAAATAGCTGCTGATTTGTGCGAACTGCACAGGAAAAAGTTCTTAGTCGTAATCGACTACTATTCCAGGTATTTGGAAATTGCACCTTTGAATGAAATTACAAGTCAAGCCGTTATCACTCGTCTCAAGAGCTTGTTTGCCCGGTGGGGCATACCAATGGAGCTGGTGAGTGATAACGGAATGCAGTTCGCTTCCACAGAGTTCAGTTCCTGCAGCAGGGAATATGATTTTATACATTCCACGTCAAGTCCACATTACCCGCAGGCCGATGGAATGGCTGAAAGGGCAGTTCAAACAACAAAATTAATTTTAAAGCAATCTGAGCCGTACCTGGCCCTCTTGTCCTATAGGGTGACTCACATTCAAGCCACGGGGTTTAGCCCGGCACAGCTGATGCTAGGACACCAGATTCGCACCACCTTACCCTCTGTGGGTGTCTTCCAGGATAATAGCTCTGTTCATCGGGACGAAGTCCTTAGGAGGGATGAAGAGGCAAAAAGGGGCTATTGATTCTTCTATGACAGGAGACATTCTGTGAGGCCCTTGCAGGAGTTGAATGCGGGGCAAAGTGTCAGAATTAAACTGGATGATGAGAAGAAATGGAAGACACCTGCTACGGTAATTGGACGCTCTCCATAACCAAGGTCTTATGTAGTCCTTACTGATGGAGGGACGGTTACACACCGTAACCGAAAACATCTTCAGTCTGTACCTGAGAGTTTGGAACTGGATGCCTCAGTACAACCGCCGGTGGGATCCCCTGTTGTAAAAGGGGTGCCTTCCCCTCAGCAAGATCACAGTGGGGATATGTCTTTGCCTCCAGCAGACTCTCAATCACCTTCTTCTGTATCAGAGGACAGTTCATGTAGAGTTACATCAAGCGGAAGAGTGGCGAAACTTCCGGCCCGATATCGGGATTAACTTTAGTTAGAACAGTCACCGGAAGTATGGGCAGAATAATCCAATGGTCACTGTGGACTAGCGTAGTCTACCCCGATGTTCAAGTCAGGATGTAATTCATGTTGTTTATATTTTCTATAACTTGTTATTTGTTATATACTATACAAACTGTTGTTGTATACCTTGTTATTTGTTATATTCAAATGGAACAAAAAATGCATGCTTTGTCCTTTGAAAAGGGGGAAGATGTGATGAGAGCAGGAAGTGACGTCACCAGATTGGGGGCGGGGCTTAGGTCCGGTTGTCTGTGTCGCAGTTAGTTAGTGAGATCAATGCTACCAGATGTGTGTTTCCATGCTCTTCAATAAAATAGAGTTGTACCATCCTTGCTGTATCCTGCATGTGTCCTGCATCTCATGACGTTTCTATATAAATATTTGTGTTTTTTTACATACGGATGTTCATGTGACATTTTCTAGTCATGGTTTTAGGGTTATGCTGCATCACTTTCAAGTGATTCAACATTAGGGTATATTATGATAATAAGTACCAAAGTATCACAAAATAAGGGGGGGGATAAATGAAATAAATGTGATATAATAAGATAAACACAAAATAAAAGTATATATGTGGTGCCACTAATATATTTTTAAACCATAAAAAATATATTGATTTATATAGAGTTCATATAAGGATATATATATTCTTCCTGGCACTCTTCAGTCTTCTATGTGGTCTCCCTTGATCCTCATAAAAAAGAGAAAATATGCCACATAGCGTAATTCTGTAACTTTGTTGCAATACAAAACTTGTGTCTGTGCAAATGGTTACTCACATGCGGTGGAGCTATAGCCAAGCTCAGGTAAAAGCGCACACCCACTTTTATACTGTTGGGTAAACAGATTCTTGTACCAGTTGTTCAGATAAAAGAATTTATTAAAACGTAATATATAAAATAGCGTCACAAGACCTGCTATTAACACCTTTTGCAATAAGTTTAGGCAATACAATATAGTCATTGCTCAATATGAGCTTAACAAGATACTAGAAACCGTGGTAAGGAGTGTAGAAACTGAACCACACAACCTTCCCCAGAAAGTCCAGTAACTGTAGCTCTTCTTATTGGTGTGCAGATACTTGGAAAGACGCCAAAGAACAATAAATCCAATGTACGTTTCGCAAGAAGCTTTATCAAGGATGGTGTGCGCATGTCCAAAACCTTAATTTAAGTTATTCAAAAACTGGAAATCCGGTACACAGTCCTCCATTTTTAGAGTGGGCAAACATTTAAATTTGTGGTCACCATGAAACTGTCTCCAAGTAGAAATATTAAGAGTGAAGGCATTCACCAATATATGCATAAACATTAGTTAAGGGCAAACAATATTGGATAAAGGAATATTAAAATTAGCTAGACGAAATCATTTCATTTTGCAAATTTAATAGATACCATATAAATAAAAAAAAATAAAAAATATTTACAGTTAGTATGTAATATAGTCATACAAGACATAAAGAGAAATATATACCGGAACCATATTTAATATTAGTAACGTTCTCTTCATTATCACAAACGGAATCATGTACATTTTGAAAATGAGATCTATCCTGTTAATGATGTTCTTGGGGTAATTTCTATAAACATAATAAGCAAGTCACTATCACGTACCAGATAATATAATTAAGTTAGAATACTGTTTATACTCTAAATTATTAATTTATACTGTTTTCTACTGATACACTCATACTAGGGATACGAAGTCTAATTTCATTGATTTCTTCAAAATGTTTTCTAGAAAAGCTTTTCCAGAAAAGATTAGAGAATATATTAGTTGGTATATTAGTTGGGGAGTTTATAAAAAATGATGAAGCTCAAAATCCTTATTAAGGCCATTTGGTATAAGACTGTCCATAGTGTGGATCCATTTCATCTCCAAACGACCTAGTTGGTTCTGTATATCACCTCCTTTCCACCCAAATTCTACCTTCCTGATACCCAAAAACTCGAGATCCCCTATTCTTCTATTGTGTTTTTTGTCAAAGTGTGCCGATAATGTATGTTTCTGAAAACCTTTTCTTATATTGTGTATATGCTCATTCAATCTTGTTTTTAGGAGCCTGGAGGTACGTCCTATATAAATTAAATTACACGTGCACCGTAACAGATATATTACATTCTTACTGTTGCACGTGATAACTTGATTAATATTATATTGCCTATTTCCATCAGTGGAATAAAATTTGTTACAGATTTTAGGTCCCTTTTTCATTTCTTTGCAGGCATTGCAAAACTGGCACCTTCTAAAACCTTCTTGTAATGTTGGCAACCAGTTTTTATTGGAATTACTACCATCTGTCATTTTTATTGTTTTGTGTGCAAGTTGTACTTTTAAATTTGGAACCTTTTTAAACATTATATAAGGTTTATCTTCTATGAGTTCGGATAGGCTTGGGTCTCTAAATAAAATTCCCCAATGTTTTTGTATAATTTCTCTGACTTCTTTACTTTGAGTGCTATGTTGTAAAATCAATCTACTTGCTGAATTATCTGTTTTTGATATCCAATTATTTTTTTGTTTATATTGGAGTAGATTTCTTCTGTCCAAATTTGCCACCTCTTCTATTTTTTCTTCTAAGAAATTGCTAGAATACTTCTTCTCTATGAACCTTTCTTTTAATATTTTGGATTGAGTGTAAAAAACAGCTTCATCCTTACAGTTACGCCTGAGGCGCATAAATTGTCCTTTTGGTATGTTCTTTAGCCAGTGTCTTTGATGGCAGCTATTTAAATTAATATAATTATTTACATCAATACTTTTAAAGAAATTTTTAGTTTTTAATCTCTCATTTTCTATGTATATTTCTAAATCAAGAAACTCTACTTTTGTTCTACTCTGGTACCATGTAAGTGTTATATTAAACTCATTAGATTTTAAGTATTCTTTAAATTCGTTTAGTTGACCCTCCGTTCCTGACCAAATCAGGAACAGATCGTCTATGTAACAACGATAGGACACCAGATATTGCGCCCAGGGGGAATTAAAGATGTATAGATTTTCCCAATTGGCCATATATAAATTGGCATAACTGGGCGCAAATCTGGTGCCCATCGCCGTTCCACTTATCTGTAAATAATATATTTTATTAAACCAAAAATAATTGGTCTCTAAGATGATCCTGATACCATCCAAAATAAATTGTAACTGTTTAGGATCAAGGGTAGTATCTTCTTTTAGGATGTCTCTTACTGAAGTAATCCCTAATTCTGTATCTATTATAGTGTATAGGGATGTGACATCTCCCGTAACTAACATCCAATCTTTATTCCATTGGATGTCTTCCAGGTGGTTTAATATACTAATAGTATCTTTCAAGTAGGATTTTGTGTTCTTAACATATGTTTGTAGAAACGAATCTATATATGCAGATAGATTACTAGTATGTGAGTTTACCCCAGACACAATGGGCCTCCCTGGGGGATTTATGGGATCTTTATGGATCTTAGGGAGTATATAAAAGCTTGCAGTTTTAGGGAATTGATTACATAGATATTGATACTCCTTTTTATTTAAAATACCTTCTTTTAGTCCCTCATTTAAATATTTCTCAATTCTTTTTCTATAAACAAAAACAGGATTTGAGTCTAATTTTTATATGTATTTAGATCATTCAATTGTCTGAGACATTCTTCATTATACTTTTCACTGTCCATTATAACTGTGCCTCCGCCCTTATCGGCCGGCTTCACCACTATCCTATCATTATCCTGTAGTTCTTTTAATGCTATTTGTTCCTCTTTGGTCAAATTCGAGGTGTAGTTGGTCTTAAGATATTTGATGTCTCTGTGGACTAATTCTAAGAAAGTTTCCATTGGGGCCGACTTATATTGTGTGGGATTAAATAATGACCTATTTTTGACTTCTGTATGTTTATATTTATTAGAGTCAGGAATCTTATTATTGACAATTGGGCTATTAAGAAAATATTTTTTGATACATAAATTGCGTATGAATTTCTGCACTCCTATATAGGTATCAAATTTATTGATTCTATAGCTCGGTGCAAAATTAAGACCTCTGTCTAAAACAGAAATTTGTGCACTTGTTAATTCTATCTTAGATAGGTTGAAGATACCCTTTCCAGCCTTATCGTTATTCTTATTCGTTATTGCAGATTTATCTTTATTCATTGTTTTTTTATTTTTACTTAATACTCTGTTCTGTCCATATTCCTTCTCCTTTTGTTGAACAGATCCGAGTTTGTGCGATTGTATTTTCTTTTCCCTGCTTCTAAAAAAACTTCCTCATCTTCCTCTGAACTAAATCTATTCAAATCCTCAAATCTGTTATATGTAGGAACATCCTCCTGATAATAAACTCTTTGTTTTTTAAACGGGTTTCTGGGTTGCTGCCAGTCATAATCTTCCTTCTTTTGTTGTTCTATACGATGGTAATTCCCCTTATGTTGTACATAATTACTATTCCCTGATTGATATTGGTTATTTTTATACCCTTGTCTGGAATCTTTTTCGTTGTTATGTGAATAATAATTTTCTCTCTCTCTATGTGCCAGAGTTTGATAATGAAGTTTGTTTTTATTACCATTATTGTATGTATTCCTATTGTTGTGTCCAGGTCTAATTTCACTGTATCTATTCTCTAAATAATTACCTTTACCATTATTGTGATTATTTACTCTCATATTTTTTATTTTGAAATTCCTTTCCTTTCTTTCTTTGTAATCCTCATGATCCCTAGCGTATTTCTTTCTTTTAGTATTTTTTATTTCTTTCTTTAAGGTATCCAAATTATCGGCTATTTTTTGTGATAATTCATCATAACTTTTATTATTCATATGTGGGATAATTTTCTGCTCTAACATATTAATTTCTTCATTCGCTTCATCTAATAGTTTTTTTCTCTCACTTATAATTAGGTTTATGAGTTTTTTGGTACATTCCTCTAAAATGTGATTCCATTTTGTTAAAAACATTAAATTATCTTGTCCAAATGTGGGATTTTTTAATATTCTCAGACCCCTCGGTGTTATTTGTTCCTTTAGGTATTTTTCTAATGTGACTATTTCAAGATGGTATTTAATTTCTTTGGACATAAGTTTCTCTACTTCTCTTAACAAATTCTCTAAAGACTCATTAGTGTTTTCGGAGTTTTCAAAGAAGTCATCCGCACATGATGTGGTTGTGCGTCTATTTAAAAATAGAGACATAATGATATTGTTTAGCTTTAAAGAGATCTTATCTAACTAAATCAAAAACTATCTGTAAATTACCTATTACTAAAAAACTTGAAATGAATATGATGCTTCGTGTATTAAAATATCTTAAAATAAGTAAAATATCTATAACTTTTTATAATAATAACCAATGGGTATACATATTATATGTAGATATACCTTGATTCTACAAATAAGGCACAGCGTATTGCTTAAGGAATGTATATAATCCGAGTATGAGAGAACCTATTACTTTAAAGTTCACTCTAACACCTTCTGTGACTACGTGCTGTATTAACAAAATACTAACTAATGTGTTTAATATCGGGTAAAAATATACCCTATTCTGAAGACAAATTAAACTGTATAATTTGAAAATGTGTACAATACAAATATGAGAGAACCTTTATGGAGTTCGCTCTACTCACTCGTGCTTATTCATACAAAACGTGCTACAACATATTATAATATTTAAATAATATGTATAACTTCTTAACAATAAGACCTTGTGCACAAAAGCGTGGTATAAAAAACAAAAATGATAATAAGTACCAAAGTATCACAAAATAAGGGGGGGGATAAATGAAATAAATGTGATATAATAAGATAAACACAAAATAAAAGTATATATGTGGTGCCACTAATATATTTTTAAACCATAAAAAATATATTGATTTATATAGAGTTCATATAAGGATATATATATTCTTCCTGGCACTCTTCAGTCTTCTGTGTGGTCTCCCTTGATCCTCATAAAAAAGAGAAAATATGCCACATAGCGTAATTCTGTAACTTTGTTGCAATACAAAACTTGTGTCTGTGCAAATGGTTACTCACATGCGGTGGAGCTATAGCCAAGCTCAGGTAAAAGCGCACACCCACTTTTATACTGTTGGGTAAACAGATTCTTGTACCAGTTGTTCAGATAAAAGAATTTATTAAAACGTAATATATAAAATAGCATCACAAGACCTGCTATTAACACCTTTTGCAATAAGTTTAGGCAATACAATATAGTAATTGCTCAATATGAGCTTAACAAGATACTAGAAACCGTGGTAAGGAGTGTAGAAACTGAACCACACAACCTTCCCCAGAAAGTCCAGTAACTGTAGCTCTTCTTATTGGTGTGCAGATACTTGGAAAGACGCCAAAGAACAATAAATCCAACGTACGTTTCGCAAGAAGCTTTATCAAGGATGGTGTGCGCATGTCCAAAACCTTAATTTAAGTTATTCAAAAACCGGAAATCCGGTACACAGTCCTCCATTTTTAGAGTGGGCAAACATTTAAATTTGTGGTCACCATGAAACTGTCTCCAAGTAGAAATATTAAGAGTGAAGGCATTCACCAATATATGCATAAACATTAGTTAAGGGCAAACAATATTGGATAAAGGAATATTAAAATTAGCTATACGAAATCATTTCATTTTGCAAATTTAATAGATACCATATAAATAAAAAATATTTACAGTTATTATGTAATATAGTCATACAAGACATAAAGAGAAATATATACCTGAACCATATTTAATATTAGTAACGTTCTCTTCATTATCACAAACGGAATCATGTACATTTTGAAAATGAGATCTATCCTGTTAATGATGTTCTTGGGGTAATTTCTATAAACATAATAAGCAAGTCACTATCACGTACCAGATAATATAACCACCTGGAAGACATCCAATGGAATAAAGATTGGATGTTAGTTACGGGAGATGTCACATCCCTATACACTATAATAGATACAGAATTAGGGATTACTTCAGTAAGAGACATCCTAAAAGAAGATACTACCCTTGATCCTAAACAGTTACAATTTATTTTGGATGGTATCAGGATCATCTTAGAGACCAATTATTTTTGGTTTAATAAAATATATTATTTACAGATAAGTGGAACGGCGATGGGCACCAGATTTGCGCCCAGTTATGCCAACTTATATATGGCCAATTGGGAAAATCTATACATCTTTAATTCCCCCTGGGCGCAATATCTGGTGTCCTATCGTCGTTACATAGACGATCTGTTCCTGATTTGGTCAGGAATGGAGGGTCAACTAAACGAATTTAAAGAATACTTAAAATCTAATGAGTTTAATATAACACTTACATGGAACCAGAGTAGAACAAAAGTAGAGTTTCTTGATTTAGAAATATACATAGAAAATGAGAGATTAAAAACTAAAAATTTATTTAAAAGTATTGATGTAAATAATTATATTAATTTAAATAGCTGCCATCAAAGACACTGGCTAAAGAACATACCAAAAGGACAATTGATGCGCCTCAGGCGTAACTGTAAGGATGAAGCTGTTTTTACACTCAATCCAAAATATTAAAAGAAAGGTTCATAGAGAAGAAGTATTCTAGCAATTTCTTAGAAGAAAAAATAGAAGAGGTGGCAAATTTGGACAGAAGAAATCTACTCCAATATAAACAAAAAAATAATTGGATATCAAAAACAGATAATTCAGCAAGTAGATTGATTTTACAACATAGCACTCAAAGTAAAGAAGTCAGAGAAATTATACAAAAACATTGGGGAATTTTATTTAGAGACCCAAGCCTATCTGAACTCATAGAAGATAAACCTTATATAATGTTTAAAAAGGTTCCAAATTTAAAAGTACAACTTACACACAAAACAATAAAAATGACAGATGGTAGTAATTCCAATAAAAACTGGTTGCCAACATTACAAGAAGGTTTTAGAAGGTGCCAGTTTTGCAATGCCTGCAAAGAAATGAAAAAGGGACCTAAAATCTGTAACAAATTTTATTCCACTGATGGAAATAGGCAATATAATATTAATCAAGTTATCACGTGCAACAGTAAGAATGTAATATATCTGTTACGGTGCACGTGTAATTTAATTTATATAGGACGTACCTCCAGGCTCCTAAAAACAAGATTGAATGAGCATATACACAATATAAGAAAAGGTTTTCAGAAACATACATTATCCGCACACTTTGACAAAAAACACAATAGAAGAATAGGGGATCTCGAGTTTTTGGGTATCAGGAAGGTAGAATTTGGGTGGAAAGGAGGTGATATACAGAACCAACTAGGTCGTTTGGAGATGAAATGGATCCACACTATGGACAGTCTTATACCAAATGGCCTTAATAAGGATTTTGAGCTTCATCATTTTTTATAAACTCCCCAACTAATATACCAACTAATATATTCTCTAATCTTTTCTGGAAAAGCTTTTCTAGAAAACATTTTGAAGAAATCAATGAAATTAGACTTCTTATCCCTAGTATGAGTGTATCAGTAGAAAACAGTATAAATAATAATTTAGAGTATAAACAGTATTCTAACTTAATTATATTATCTGGTACGTGATAGTGACTTGCTTATTATGTTTATAGAAATTACCCCAAGAACATCATTAACAGGATAGATCTCATTTTCAAAATGTACATGATTCCGTTTGTGATAATGAAGAGAACGTTACTAATATTAAATATGGTTCCGGTATATATTTCTCTTTATGTCTTGTATGACTATATTACATACTAACTGTAAATATTTTTTATTTATATGGTATCTATTAAATTTGCAAAAATGAAATGATTTCGTCTAGCTAATTTTAATATTCCTTAATCCAATATTGTTTGCCCTTAACTAATGTTTATGCATATATTGGTGAATGCCTTCACTCTTAATATTTCTACTTGGAGACAGTTTCATGGTGACCACAAATTTAAATGTTTGCCCACTCTAAAAATGGAGGACTGTGTACCGGATTTCCGGTTTTTGAATAACTTAAATTAAGGTTTTGGACATGCGCACACCATCCTTGATAAAGCTTCTTGCGAAACGTACGTTGGATTTATTGTTCTTTGGCGTCTTTCCAAGTATCTGCACACCAATAAGAAGAGCTACAGTTACTGGACTTTCTGGGGAAGGTTGTGTGGTTCAGTTTCTACACTCCTTACCACAGTTTCTAGTATCTTGTTAAGCTCATATTGAGCAATTACTATATTGTATTGCCTAAACTTATTGCAAAAGGTGTTAATAGCAGGTCTTGTGACGCTATTTTATATATTACGTTTTAATAAATTCTTTTATCTGAACAACTGGTACAAGAATCTGTTTACCCAACAGTATAAAAGTGGGTGTGCGCTTTTACCTGAGCTTGGCTATAGCTCCACCGCATGTGAGTAACCATTTGCACAGACACAAGTTTTGTATTGCAACAAAGTTACAGAATTACGCTATGTGGCATATTTTCTCTTTTTTATGAGGATCAAGGGAGACCACACAGAAGACTGAAGAGTGCCAGGAAGAATATATTTATCCTTATATGAACTCTATTTAAATTAATATATTTTTTATGGTTTAAAAATATATTAGTGGCACCACATATATACTTTTATTTTGTGTTTATCTTATTATATCACATTTATTTAATTTATCCCCCCCCCCTTATTTTGTGATACTTTGGTACTTATTATCATTTTTGTTTTTTATACCACGCTTTTGTGCACAAGGTCTTATTGTTAAGAAGTTATACATATTATTTAAATATTATAATATGTTGTAGCACGTTTTGTATGAATAAGCACGAGTGAGTAGAGCGAACTCCATAAAGGTTCTCTCATATTTGTATTGTACACATTTTCAAATTATACAGTTTAATTTGTCTTCAGAATAGGGTATATTTTTACCCGATATTAAACACATTAGTTAGTATTTTGTTAATACAGCACGTAGTCACAGAAGGTGTTAGAGTGAACTTTAAAGTAATAGGTTCTCTCATACTCGGATTATATACATTCCTTAAGCAATACGCTGTGCCTTATTTGTAGAATCAAGTTATATCTACATATAATATGTATACCCATTGGTTATTATTATAAAAAGTTATAGATATTTTACTTATTTTAAGATATTTTAATACACGAAGCATCATATTCATTTCAAGTTTTTTAGTAATAGGTAATTTACAGATAGTTTTTGATTTAGTTAGATAAGATCTCTTTAAAGCTAAACAATATCATTATGTCTCTATTTTTAAATAGACGCACAACCACATCATGTGCGGATGACTTCTTTGAAAACTCCGAAAACACTAATGAGTCTTTAGAGAATTTGTTAAGAGAAGTAGAGAAACTTATGTCCAAAGAAATTAAATACCATCTTGAAATAGTCACATTAGAAAAATACCTAAAGGAACAAATAACACCGAGGGGTCTGAGAATATTAAAAAATCCCACATTTGGACAAGATAATTTAATGTTTTTAACAAAATGGAATCACATTTTAGAGGAATGTACCAAAAAACTCATGAACCTAATTATAAGTGAGAGAAAAAAACTATTAGATGAAGCGAATGAAGAAATTAATATGTTAGAGCAGAAAATTATCCCACATATGAATAATAAAAGTTATGATGAATTATCACAAAAAATAGCCGATAATTTGGATACCTTAAAGAAAGAAATAAAAAATACTAAAAGAAAGAAATACGCTAGGGATCATGAGGATTACAAAGAAAAAAAGGAAAGGAATTTCAAAATAAAAAATATGAGAGTAAATAATCACAATAATGGTAAAGGTAATTATTTAGAGAATAGATACAGTGAAATTAGACCTGGACACAACAATAGGAATACATACAATAATGGTAATAAAAAGAAACATCATTATCAAACTCTGGCACATAGAGAGAGAGAAAATTATTATTCACATAACAACGAAAAAGATTCCAGACAAGGGTATAAAAATAACCAATATCAATCAGGGAATAGTAATTATGTACAACATAAGGGGAATTACCATCGTATAGAACAACAAAAGAAGGAAGATTATGACTGGCAGCAACCCAGAAACCCGTTTAAAAAACAAAGAGTTTATTATCAGGAGGATGTTCCTACATATAACAGATTTGAGGATTTGAATAGATTTAGTTCAGAGGAAGATGAGGAAGTTTTTTTAGAAGCAGGGAAAAGAAAATACAATCGCACAAACTCGGATCTGTTCAACAAAAGGAGAAGGAATATGGACAGAACAGAGTATTAAGTAAAAATAAAAAAACAATGAATAAAGATAAATCTGCAATAACGAATAAGAATAACGATAAGACTGGAAAGGGTATCTTCAACCTATCTAAGATAGAATTAACAAGAGCACAAATTTCTGTTTTAGACAGAGGTCTTAATTTCGCACCGAGCTATAGAATCAATAAATTTGATACCTATATAGGAGTGCAGAAATTCATACGCAATTTATGTATCAAAAAATATTTTCTTAATAGCCCAATTGTCAATAATAAGATCCCTGACTCTAATAAATATAAACATACAGAAGTCAAAAATAGGTCATTATTTAATCCCACACAATATGTCGGCCCCAATGGAAACTTTCTTAGAATTAGTCCACAGAGACATCAAATATCTTAAGACCAACTACACCTCGAATTTGACCAAAGAGGAACAAATAGCATTAAAAGAACTACAGGATAATGATAGGATAGTGGTGAAGCCGGCCGATAAGGGCGGAGGCACAGTTATAATGGACAGTGAAAAGTATAATGAAGAATGTCTCAGACAATTGAATGATCTAAATACATATAAAAAATTAGACTCAAATCCTGTTTTTGTTTATAGAAAAAGAATTGAGAAATATTTAAATGAGGGACTAATAGAAGGTATTTTAAATAAAAAGGAGTATCAATATCTATGTAATCAATTCCCTAAAACTGCAAGCTTTTATATACTCCCTAAGATCCATAAAGATCCCATAAATCCCCCAGGGAGGCCCATTGTGTCTGTGGTAAACTCACATACTAGTAATCTATCTGCATATATAGATTTGTTTCTACAAACATATGTTAAGAACACAAAATCCTACTTGAAAGATAC